>NC_141899.1:36319123-36367232 GCF_030686135.1 Camelina sativa
TCCTATAAATTCTAAAATTGATAAATATTATTCAAAATTTGATAAATATTATCCCCTACATATTTTCAAAATTAAATTAATTTCACTATGTATTGTAATATAATAATATAACTATATTATGAGATGTAAAAATATATATTTAAAATCATATCTTCACAAATATAAATAATGTTACCTTTCTAATAATATTATAAAGCTCTAATAGTGAAAGAATCGGAAATCATTTGAAACTGGCTCAATGTTTATTCTTTTGCTAAAAATAATAACTATATTTGCCCAAAAAAAACATATGATCACCAATTAAAATGACATGAATATATACTTTAATTTGGATAACTATGTAGTTAAACATTATATATAAATATGTAGATATAGTGTTTTTACAGAAATCTTAAAATTTAGAAAATCCAGTCAAATAAAAATGAAAACAAGTAATAAAATTATACTAATAGCTGAGATATATAGGGATCTAATGACCAGTTAAAATTTATAAAATCCAGTGATATAATACCATAACTTCCCCCTCATGAAACAATTTTGTAATTTTATTTCTCCATCAATTACGGACACATATATTACTTAAAAAAACTAATAATATCCAAATTAATAGAATTCTCTTTAATAAAATATCTTATGGTATCTCCTATATAAAATACTCACACTTTCTATCCCATTTTATTATTTGCCCTTCTCTTACTATATTATTTACATTAAATTGTCATTAGTATAACTAAGGAATATTTCATTCAATTATTGAAGGAAATCTATACTATTAATTGGGGAATACATTTAAGGGTTAAAAAAATGATATCAAATATCCATATTGCCAAACTGATCCATTTATATTAAGAAGAAAAAAAAAATAAACAACAGATTTAGTATATTTTAGAGAATCGTTCAAATTAGTTCCATAGTAATCAGGTTATGAGAATTTTGTGTGGATATATTCTTATATGACAAAATACGGGACGAGAATTTTGGGAACAAGAATTCAAACAGAATATATACGGACATACTCATATGAATTACGAGAAATGAGATTTTTTCGAGTCAAAAAAAAAACTAAACGTTGCAATAAGACATATTAGACGGGTTTTGATCGCTTGACAATTATATTTTTTTAAAAATAATACAAAAATAACTCCACACGTACGTGCGGGTCCGAACCTAGTAACTACTTAAAGTGACAACAAAAGAAAAGTAAGAGTAAAAGAGAAATAATCGATTCAAAAAGAATATATCTTCCACCAATTTTTGTTTCTACTCCAAATCAAATACAAAGATCAAAATTGTCCAAAAAAATAAGCCACATATGCAAAACACACCCAAAAGTACACATTCCATCTAAAGTAGGTGTAAGGGCATCTCCAATCCACCTCTATATATGCTTTTTAACTCTATTTTAGAGTAAAATCTACTCCAACCCATCTCTATTTCTACCTCTATAATAGAGATCTCTATTTTTTTCTTCTATATATAGAGGAACTCTATTTTTTCCTCTATTATAGAGTTGAACTTTTTTATTTATGAAATGGTCCTTGAACTTTTAATACTTCTATATTTATGATCAAAATAAATAAAATATATATTTAAATAGTTTAATCATAATTTAATGAAGTGGAGGTTAAAAAAATCTACTATGTTTTATTATTTTATATGATGCAATGTATTTATTTTAATAAATGTGATCTTTAAATAATATTTATAAATGTTAAAACTTTACATAGTATCATAATTTTATGAAAGTTTCACAAATACTAAAATAAATGGGTTAGTTTGCAATTTTTATAAGTAAAAGGTGTATTAATAGTAAAATTTAAAAAAAGAATCTCTACAGAATATTCGTTTTAGAGGAAAAAAAAAAGGTTTCATTGGAGCAAAAGTCACCTCTATTATAGAGTTCCTCTAATTTAGAGGTAAAAATAGTGAAAACTATTGGAGATGGTCTAAGTGTAAGAACTTTGACCCAAAGTGGGTGTAAGTGCAATTAACCCAAAATATTTTGACATCATATAGTATCAAAATTAATTACATACAAGCATAATAATAGCATATACCTAATCAACCATTCTGAAATATTTAAATTAAATAACTTTCAATATTTTTTTCTACTAACTCACACAAAACCCTCAAAAATTTCTTAAAGCATTATAAATACTTTGTTAACGCTCCAACTAGCCATTACGGTAAAAAACACAAAAAGGAAAAAAAGAACATATTTTGTCATTGATGTCATTTCTCAAGTTTTGCTTATGAGGTGAAACCGTGATATATATGTCATTCTTTTTTTTTTTTTTTTTTTTTTTGTCAACAAAAGATTAGCTCAGATGAGCCAATGCGGAGGGAAATTGTTTACATACAGAACATTATGCGGAGATGTGCGCGCACAGCGTGCCAAGAAATCCGCTTTTACATTTGCAGTCCTAGGAATAAAAGATAAGGAAAAAGAAGAAAATTCCTCCCTGTCCATCGTGATGTCCTCAAGATAAGTGGAGAACGCCGGCCAGTCTTTTGGCGAAGACACCATCTTCACCAAGTCAGCGCAGTCTGAGTAAAACGCCACGTCATGGTAATCATGTCCGATCATGCAGCGCATTTCCCAAATGAAAGCCTCGACTTCAGCGTGTAGGGGGGAGAGACTCCTTCGAAAGTTAGTAGCTCCCATACTTGGCATCGGATCCTGCGGCTTGGTACAAACCCAGCCAGCTCCTGCAAAATATGTCATTCTTGATATATATGTCATTCTTCGTTTGATAAATCATGTGGCAGTTTTTTTTCTTTTAATTTCAATCTTGACTCTAGAGCATTAACTATAATTGCTTTTGTGGGTTTTAAGGTATTTGCATTTGTTGTGTGAACTTTTGTATCTTTATATACTCAAGTATTGGAAGCTTTTGTAATCTTCGGTGTGAGTCCAAACTGATCCATCAACTGATTTGTGAATCGCAGGTGGATTATTTACTTGGAGACAAAACAACCCGTTAAAGTCATACATAGTTGATTACTATTTAGGATCTACTAACATGGAGACAATCATGCATTTGGAATAGAGAACCGACAAATATTTGTTATATTTTGTGTTTATAGAAATTGTATAAAGGTTTTTCTTCTTTATAAATTAAATATATTCTATTATAGTTTAATAATGTTACGGACATATAGATATATTAAAAATACAAAAACTTTTTTTTATTTAAAATCTAAATATATTTACAAATACAGATGTAATTTTTAATATAGTTATTTTAGCAAATTTGATTTTAATCATAGTTCATTGTATTTTTTGAGAGTACACTTATTTATTGTTCTTTTAAAGTCAACCCATATAATTTTATTAACAAGTACTGTTAATTATTGTAAAAACACTAAAATATATATATAACAGTGTAACATTGATTACAAAACAAAGAAATTTACTATGGAATAAATTTTTCAAATACAACAACATATATATAATATTGTAATATTTATATTAACTAACTAAAAAACATGATTATATTAGTATACTAACCTATTTAAATAGTTTATGAAAACGAATAGTCCCGTGGTGTACCACGAAGTAAATCCTTATAATTTGTTAATAATAGATTAATATGAAACAAATATTGGGCTGGTTTTAATTAAGTAATTAGAAAAAAATTACTGCAACAATTAAGGTTTTTAAAAATTATTAAACAGTTAGAGTAAACAAACATATATATATATATATATATTTTTATATCGCTTTTTTCTGTTAGTCTCTTTGCCTCTTTTTCTGACAGAACTCAGTAAACAAAGTTTTCTTTCGACGTGTCTCTCACTAATCCAATTCTCTATATTAAAGTAAAATTATTCAAGTTTTCAACTTTTTAATACTATTTATTCTGTTTTCCTAAATAATTTCATCCAAATTATTTTTACATTTGTAAGAAATTGTTGTTGCTTGGAGAAAATTGGTTAGAAAGTTGATTTTGAAAATTTAGTTAACAAATTTCTGGAAAAAAAAAGAAAGAAAAATATTTAAAACTAATTTTTTGTTGGTTTGTTTAGTTATATTGTTTTTATTTTCGTTCAACAACAATGGTGTTTAATTTTGCACACAACTTTTTGTATTGAATTGGAGCATTTTTTTTGAAGTGGCATATCATATATTTTCGTCTTGACACGGCTCTGATTCCAAACAGCGAAATGCAGACATTCGCGTGATTGCCTCAGCTTTCATATTATTCGTATTGTCATTGCCACGAAAAAAAATCATATCCTAAGAGAGTCATCACACCTCATATCAGTGGTAGCATAGTTTCTAACTTTCTAATAATAACAAAAAAAAAAGTTGGAGAAAGAAACTTTTCAGAAGAAAAAAAAACCTATAAAAGTAACCATTTAAAACATGTTAATATATCTTTCAACTCAAGAAATTTTTGTAAGCTTTCCATTTGATTAAAATAACCATAATATATCTTTCATTGTATATATCTTTACTATTAACTGAAAAGCCACTTTATAAAATATGACATTGTTTTGTAAGAAATTAATCAAATCACATCACATTACTATTAGTTTTAAGACCATTTATCTGGAGGTCTGGACAAGATTTTCTATTAAAAAAAAAATCTTATACGGAAATCTAATTTAACAAATTATTTATGCTAGATAAGAGGCATATTCAATATATTTTATTTTATTAAGAGTAAAAGTATATGCATTTATTTTTTAAAAATTAACAATATGGTTTCAACATAACATTTAAATTGTTGAAGATCTTATAGCGTATAGAATATATATAACCCTTAATGAGACAAGATTTTATAAATATTAGCTCTTAATTAAATTTCATTTTATTATTCATGAGAACAGCTGAAGGAAGTATAACATACTTCAAAAATTATTGAAGCTCAAGATGAAAAACTTGAGTTATGAAAAGAACAACAACAAAATAGTAGTAGACTCATCCAACGATTGGACGGTTTAGGACAGGACCATTGGGACAATCGTCGGCTGGAACATAGAGAACGACACGGTTGCAACAATTGATGGATGGTAGATAAACACCTTCAGGGTATATGAAAGCTGTCACACGTGGATTGTCATTTTCTATCGTTGCCTTTGCTTGAAGTCCACTCACTCCTTTTAGCTCTGGCCACTCCACTTTCAATCCTACACACATGCACACCAACTACAAATGTTTAGTCGTTGGTATTAATATTATACATGGTTAATGGTTTTCAAGTTTTCAAAAAAAAACAAATGTTTGGTCAATTAGGGTTTTTTTAATTAGGTTTCGGATTGAAAATTTTTAACTTTTTTTTTTTGAATAGTCCACCGTAGTTTCGATCAAAACAAGTTAATTGATGTCGGTTTTTGTGGAATCCAATCCAAAGGAAAAAGTAGAATTGTAAATTAATTTAGAAAAAGTAACAAGGATGTACTTAATCAAATCTATTTTTTTCAAATATAAATCGGAACATTATTGAAACTCATGAATTACACTCGGTTTCATCTTTAGTTCTTCTTTTTTTCTCTCTTTTTTCTGAAATGACTCATCAATTGAAACACGATTTAGTATGGTTGACAGCTTGACATACAAACTTGGTATTCAATTGAAAAAAGAAAAATAGCAAAATCAAACTCGAGTTAATTTGAACACGATTCACAACTCAATCCACGTTATGATATGTAGAAAACTAAAAACGTAATAGATGAACATTACCTGGGAATTGAGATTGGCATCCACTGCCTGAGCAGTTACATAACTCACACCTAGGACCAAGGATCGGACAACTGTTTGACATTGTGTGTGTTTCTCTTTCGTCAGATGTTACTTAACAAGAAGATTGATAATCTTTCAAATGGTATTATATATCTCCATGTTACGTATTGATCAACATATATATATATAGCAAATATATGTTGCCTTGTGAGCCTAATCATTACAAAACTATACGTTGTGCGATAAGGAAAGCTTTATTTGAGTATATCTTAAGTCTAAAGTTACAAATATTGTTTTGATTATTTTTAGACAAAATTCAAAATTGACGTTTTATAATAAATGTTTTTTATGGAGTAGTCAAACTTTAATTTTCATATATTGAAATCGTATATTTCTTTTTTTTTGTCAACAAACAAACGCTTTATATAATTAATTCATCATACGAGAAAAGGCCAAAATATATTTATATTTACCGTTAGTCTCTGGTATTAAATATTTTCTTTCATTAATGGATAACAAAGTGATCTTCATAAAACATAAAAACAGTATACAAATTTAATATTGAGCTGAGAAGGCTCTTTGACTAATCCCTAACCACTTTATTACGTAGTAGGTTATCGAGAGATTCAAGAGGATTTCATGACCGGAATGAAAAAACTGTAATATATAAATTTTTATAAATGGAAACGACAATTCATAAGTTAAGGTCAAAGCTAAAGATAGTCTCAACATAAAATGTATTTTAAAGTTTGATAGCTTAAACAACAATAGACTAATAATTATCAATAAGCAACTCATTTTCTAACATACGTAAATATAACATCAACGTTTTAGTAGTATTTATGAAAACTATACTCCTTCTGTTTCATAATATAAAATGTTTTAGACAAGTATTTTTGTTTTACAATACAAAATGTTTTCAAGTTTTTATGCAACTTTTAGAATATTTTCAGGTTTTATATTCTGCAGTCTTTGTTTAGAATTAGTTAAATTTTTAAAAAGTTATCATTTCTTTATCTGCATGTTTAGGCTAAAACATCCAATATCTTGAAACAGAGGGAGTATAATTTTACTATGATCATCAATACTAGCAAACATTCTTTGAAAACACTTCAATCTTTTTTGAAAAATCTTATATATTTTTATGCAAACTATTTTTTGTTGAATCTTTACGCATCGCTATATACAAAAAATCAGGATGCTACTAGGGGTGTCAATCGGGCTGGTCCGGCCCGAAACCCGTAAAGCTCGCATATGTTTGAGCCCGGCCCGGCCCGGTCCGAAATATTTCCGAGCCTATATTTCAAAGTCCGAGCCGGGCCTTAACAGGGCTACAGGGCTTTTCGAGCTTTTCCGGACTTATGTTAAAGATCGAAAATTTAAACTTATAAGCCTTAAAGAGCAGTGTTTAAAGATGCATTATAAAACAAATCAATCAAAATTTTAATAACTTATCTATATTTATTACAACCAACTTAATTTACAAGAAAAAGTTTAAAACTAAATAAAATTTTAATACTTTAACCAAATAAACAATATATAATTCATATAAAATATCGAGAGAAAATTTTAAAAATATTAAATAAGGTTATTAGGAAAATATGAAAACTATGATTAGAGTTTAAAACTTTATTTACAATAAATCATTAATCAAATATTGCAATCAAACAAAAACGTTAACACAAAAGTACAAATATATTTGTTAAAGGGCTTTTCGGACTGGCCCGAGACTAGTCGGGCTAAGCCTAAAATACTATAGCCCAAACAGGCTGAGCCCGAAAGGCTTGATTTTTTCTGGACATATATATTTAAGCTCGAGCCCTATGTTTTTTAAGGCTGGGCCGGGCTGGCCCGCGAGCTTTGGCCCATATTGACATGCCTAGATGCTACTGATATATATGTTTTTCTATATAATACAAAGTTTCTATTTTTTCGTATTTTCTCAAGAATACACAAAACAAGTTGTAATTATAATTTAAAGTGTAGTGTTGTGCCGGATGTAGAGAACATGATTGGAATTTGTGCCATCATGCTCCTTCAAACAAGTTATAGACGTCAAAACGTATGGTTGGCCTTACATCTTGTTGGTGTTTCAATTACTTGGCATAAATTAGTTTGGGTTAAGGATGGTGTGCCAAAACAGCAGGTGTGGCTTGTGTGAGACAATGGAGGAGACAAGAGATCATTTATTCTTCTCTTGTCCACGCTGCTAGCGTTTGGAAGGACTTAGCCTTACCTCTTCTCACCATCCACTTTTCAACAGAGTGGAATCAATTGATTGTGCTTCTAACATATCACTCAATCCCCAGCCTGCATCTATTTCTGTTCTGGTATGTTTTCCAATCCACCTTATATCATATATGGCGGAGAGAAATGGCAGGCGACATGCTGAGCCCCAGTCTCCGCCAGCTTTACTTATTAAACACTTTGACAAGAATGTTCGAAACCGGCTGAGCTCTATCCTGGACATGGGGGACCAACGCTATGCCAGTGGCTTACAGTTGTGGTTTTCCACTCGACACCCTTCTTAACAATTTTTTCGATTTTTTTCATTCATTTTCTAAATTTCTAACATTCTTTCAATTTTTTTTCAAATACACAGAAGCATTCGTTGTACAAAAGGTTTTTTTTTTTGTTTGAATAAAATTTTAAATTCAAGAAAAGAAAAAGCATGCATTTATATGAAGGAGGTGGTTTGAAACAGATTGCACACAAGGGATCGATTGAGAAGTCGGGATCACTTGTTCTTCGAATGTGGTTTCAGTTTTGAGGTTTGAAGATTCTTCACTTCCAGAGCTAGGTTGTCTCCTCCTAGTCAATTTATGTTTTCACTTTTGTGGTTGATCTCAGCTTCCACAAACAAGAACGTATATTTGATCATCAAACTCATCTATCAAACCTCCATTATTTCATTTGGAATAAAAGAAACCTTCGGATTCACTTTGTTAACTAATACTAGATCTCCTACTTTTAAAAAGATATCCAAATGATTATTAGAGCTTTTCTTGGTCCTCTTGCGAGGGCTCAACACTCTGTGCAGCCTGAAATATCCATGTTGGGCTACCTGATTTAGCTTGTTTCAGAACATGTGAGTTTTCTTTACACTCCAAGGCTCCCTTTAGCCATTTGTAGGTGGTATCCTTCTTAGTTTTTTGTTATAGCATGTATAAGTTATATTTGCTGTTTTTTGTTGTTTTTGGGTTTGCGACCGGCTTCGGTTTTTAAGCCTTCTAAGAATAAAAAAATTTATATATAATAGAAACTTCTAAAAAATAGTTGTAGATTTGTACTATGTAATAATATAAATTTTGGATTATTGTGACAATCAAAAATATCATTAAACTTGGTTTAAGACTACAATATATATGATATGTTGAAAAATAACCATGCAATTCAACAATATGATGTTTTAATGTACTCATACATAAAAAAAAAAATTGTTAATCGTGCGTTCTCATAATTTTGATATGCAAATTTCTTGCCTTTTGTTCATCTTTTTAACTGATTTAAAATTATTTTCATTTATGTGTTCGCTTTAGTTTTTTACTTAACCGATTTTACCATTACCATTATGATTATTTTATTTTTTATAGATTTATTATAAAAATATTACATCAATCTCTTACAAAAATTTACTTAACCAATCTTACTATCATCATTATGATTATACTTTTATAGATTTTTTATTTAACTCTTGAAATATTAATATAAATGAAACAATCGATGTTGCAAGAACAACCAAAAATTGGAAACATAACAAAAATAAGAGCTTAACCCAAAAGACAGAGCCCTCTACACTCTTTTATAGATTTATTATTTAAAAAAATTACATCAGTTTCTTACAAAAATTTACTTAACCAATCTTACCATCGTCATTATGATTATGTTAATTTTTATAGATTTATTATTTAAAAAAATTACATCAGTCTCTTACAAAAATATGAAATTGTACAGTTAATAAATGAATTAGAAAAATAGGTATGCTAGTTTGTTTGTCAATTGTCACTTT
The DNA here is from genome assembly GCF_030686135.1 of Camelina sativa. NCBI lineage: Eukaryota > Viridiplantae > Streptophyta > Magnoliopsida > Brassicales > Brassicaceae > Camelina > Camelina sativa. The sequence continues at coordinate 36,328,822 of NC_141899.1, forward strand.
TTTTTTTTTTTGGCTCAACAACAACTTGTCCATTCACCAATTCATGTTACACTTGGTTTATCCACCATTAGAAAATGCTTGATCCATAATGGCTCTACAGAGTATAACTTAGGATCATAATCCTAAAAGGAAAGAGACTCATTTGCTACCCTATCAGCCACACCATTACAAATTCTTGGAGAATATATAAGTTTTACCTCTAAGAATCTTGGAAGCAATTCTTTGATCTCTTGAAGTGTAGGAGCATAAGTTGGCCAACTTTCTTCATTGTTCAACATGTTAACCACCGTCAAAGAGTCAGACTCGAAAATGATTCGATCATAATTTAATCTAGACATCATTGATATATCCATCCTCATTGCTTCTAGTTCCACTTCTATGACTGACTTTGCCCTTCTAACCGCTTGTGCTCCCAGCATTTCCAAGGAATAATCTTGTCTAGGCCATCAGTCTGGGGATGTTGTTTCGCTATGTTTAGGACATGATACATATTTGCATAGAAGGAATCAACCCAATTTCCACCTGGAGGAGCAGGGATAGGAGAGAGGGCCCAAACCTGTCGGGCATAAGTACATTGAAAGAGAAGATGGTTAATGGATTCTTCCTTATTGGGGCATCGAGAACAGCCATCCTCCTTAGCCAGATGCCTATACGACAGGTTTCTTTGCAACCAAGATGCAGTTAGTCAGACATTTCCATAGGAAATGCTGAATTTTGGGGCTCGCTTCTGTTTTCCACACTTGGTGAATCAAAGGATGCAGACTTGGTTGAGTAACCTCCTGAGGACGATTTCGAGTTTGTATGATTTGGGTAAAAACCCAATACCCAGATTTCACCGAATAATGTCATGTTCGAGTGTAGTCCCAAGTGTAGCCATCAGCTTTATGCCTACCTCCTAGTCGAAGGTCCTCCATCAAACTTCTATCCTCTTCCGAAAAAACTAAGTTCATAATATCTCTCCTCCACTCTTTTTTTGACTCTAGTAATAGATCACTCACTTTAGAAAGTGAGGATACCACATCATAAAAGTGTGAGGGAAGCTGATTGACTCTCATGACACCTCGAGCTGGTTTGGAATGTAGCCACTGATCACGCCAAATATCAACTGTTTTTCACCATCCCCAATGACCATTCTTGCCCCCTGCTTGATTAATTCTTGAGCTTCATGAATGCTCCGCCAAGCAAATGAGGGTCGGTATCCTAATTTCGCCTGGAGTGGATTGGACTTGCGGAAATATCTACTCTTGAAGATCCTCGCCATTAAGGTGTGTGGTTGTGTTAACATCCTCCAGAGTTGTTTGCCTAGCAAAGCAATATTGAAAGCTTCAATATCCTTAAAGCCTAATCCACCCTCTTGCTTCGGTTTACTTAGTTGGTCCCACGACTTCCAGTGCATTCCTTTAGAATCCTGACTATTTTTCCACCAGAAATCAGCCATGATCGATGTCATCTGTTGGCAGATTGTCTTTGGAAGTTTAAAACAAGCCATCGTGTGGGTTGGTAGAGCCATGGCTACCGCCTTGAGGAGGATCTCTTTCCCTCCAGGGGATAGGAAGTTGTGATGTCATCCTGATACTTTTTGGCTGAGCCTCTCCTTGAGGTAATTCAGACTGTGAACTTTTGAGCTTCCAAAAGCCTCAGGCAATCCTAAATAGAAACCATCCCCTCCTTCCTCAAAAATCCCAGTCAAGTTCTTAATGGTCACTCTACGATCCATGGGAATTTGTTTCCCAAAATATAAGCTTGACTTTTGATAGTTGATCCTCTGACCTGAGGCAATGCTATATTCCTCCAAAATGCTGATCAAGTGTTGTATCTCCTCATCTTTTTCTTGGCAGTAGAATATGCTGTCGTCAGTAAACAAAAGATGGGACACTGGTGGAGCTCCTCTAGCAACCTTCAAGCCTGTAATCTTGCCTTCATGCTCTGCTTGCTTTAGCATTCTCACCAACATTTCAGAGCACAAAACGAAGAGGTAAGGAGATAATGGATCACCTTGTCTTATGCCTCTCGTTAGGATAATTTCACCAAAAGGAGTGCCATTGATCAGAACTTGGTACTGAACCGACCCTACACAGCTCATGATTAAGCCTATCCAATGATCTGAGAAGCCCAGCAGCTTCAATGAGTCTTGTAAGAATGCCCATTCGACCCTGTCAAACGCCTTAGAGATATCCGTCTTCATGGCAAGGAACTCCTCTGAGCACTTGTTGTTCGAGTTGAGTGCGTGGATAAGCTCATGGGCGACAAGAATATTGTCTGAGATGAGTCGATCTTGGATAAATGCTGCTTGAGTGTCCGACACCACCACTGGCAATACTTTCTTAAGACGGTTGGCCATGACCTATGCGATGATTTTGTAAATGACATTGCTTAGACTTATCGGCCTATAATCAGCCAACTTCACCGACTTATGTCTCTTTGGGATCAGACATATATTGGTTTTATTCATTTCTTTCTCCATCATGCCTGTCCTAAAGAAATCCTGAACCATAGATGTGAGCTGTTCACCCAATACATCCCAATGTTGTTGGTTAAAAGTGCCCTGTCATTCCATCAGGTCATGGGCACTTACTAGGGTTGATCTGGAAGACTGCTCTTCTTACTTCCTCAATAGAGACTGGCTTCAAAAGTTGGTCATTCTGAGCCTGTGAAATTTGGTTGCCTGAGCCTATTTTATCTCCAATTTTGTGGCCAACATCCTCCAAGGTGAAGAGGAGTTTGAAGTAGTTCTCCGCAACTCTCCCAAGATCCTTATCATTGTACCATTCATGTCCTTCCTCATCGATCAGTTTTTGGATTCTATTCTGAGCCCGTCTGTTCTTTGTCGCTGCATGAAAGAACTTGGTGTTCTTATCCCCATTATTGAGCCATGTCAATCTACTTTTATCCTTCCATAACTGTTCCTCCTTGTGGTATTCCAAATTCAGCTCATTCTTTCAACTGAGAATCTCATCCCTTCTTAATGGATTTTGCCGAGTAGCTAGATCAATGCGATTATAGAGGTCTTGAATTCTCTTAGTAGAGTTTGGTTGATTATCTCTTTTCCAGCGTGAAATACACCTTCGACACTCTGCTATTTTCTCCATCATTAGTCTCGCAATTGTACTCGCCATGTCCTTCCAGAAATTTGCTAATAGATCATTGAAACCCTCCCTCGAACACCATCTATGATCATATTTAAACCCAGCTCTTTTCTTCCATTGTTCCCCCATCAAACATGTGATCAAAGGGCTGTGATCTGAGCTAGCTTTCTGGAGATAAACCGCCTGAGCTTGAGGGAACAATTCCATCCAGAGTTGATTGGCAACTGTTCTATCCAACCTACACTGCACCAGCTCATCGTTCCTATTGCCAAACCAAGAATATTGATATCCGGAGTGTTTAATCTCCCACATACCACAAGCCGACAGCATCCTTCTGAAATCTTCACAAGAAGCATCCTTCCTGAGTGGCCCTCCTAACTTCTCTGAAGGATCAACCAGTTCGTTAAAATCCCCCGTCAATATCCATGGCCCTCTACGACTTGTTCCAATCCGGTAAAGTCTCTCCCAAAGATCTCCTCTTTCACTTTGGACCGGTTCTCCATAAATACAAGTCAGATGGAAATCTTTACCTTGCCATGAGACTAGAGTGTCTATCATTCTTTTGTCTGACTGTTGAACTTTGACTGAGATTGTATCCTTCCACATCAAAACCAGACCTCCACTTTTCCCTATCGGCTCAACCGTATGCAAATCAGAATAGCCAAAGTGATTAACAACGTTCTCTAAGTATCCTCTCTAGTTTTTGGTCTCACAGAGGAATATTACCTCGGGAAAGTACCGACCTCGTATTTCCCTTAGGTGTCGAACTGTAGGGGTATTCCCCACCCCCTGACAGTTCCAGCTCAATATCCTCATATGGACTTCGAAAGGTTGGAATTAACCATCAACCCTTCTTTCAATGTTGCTCCAAGCTTACCAACTGGAGTCTTTGCTGCTATAGAAGCAGAATGATTCACAAAGTGAGCTGCTCCCTGAGCAGAATAATCATAGACTGGAGTGCCTTTCATTGGACTAGAACTAGAGGCATGAGACCCCAATCTTTCGAAAACCGACAATGGAAGTAGCTTTGAGACCGTGGGAGAATCACCTGCATTGCCTAATCTCTCGAAGACAGTCAATTGTCACTTTGTCACCTGGAAGTAAAGGTTGACGGGCATCGTCCCAAAAAATCGACGATGATTTAACAAGAATAGAAATCCGCAAAAAGATCTCCAGCATTCATTGTCTTATTATATTTTTCTTTTACGTTAAAGTAAATTTTTTCTCTGACGTTAATTATTTTTCTTAAAAAACACATAAACCCATGATGATTTTCATTTTGTTGCCTTTTTTTCTTTGCACTAATAGATGATTTTTTAAATGATACTTCTTCCCTTTCAATATATAAAATATTTTAACTAAAAATATGTAGACTAAAAATGTTTTATTTTAAAAGGTTTAATTAATTATAAACAAGACTCGTAAAAATTTAATTTAAACGTTGTATAAAAACTTGAATTTTATACTTTAAAAAAAAAAAATTCTAAAATCCTATATTATATAACGGAAGCATATCCACTACTACTAGTCACAAAAGCTATATAATAAAATTACAGGAAAATCACATTCTAAACCTTCAAAGTGTTATAGAGTATCACTTTAAACCTTGAAATTTTTTCACTAACACTATAAACCTTTAAAATGATTTCACTAACACTTTAAACCTTAAAATTAACATTCCTGTTTGCACCGCCATAAAAGATGACGAAACAGTAATATCCGTCAATGTGAAATAGTGTTGGTTTGATTTAAATACTTGTTTAATTAATTTAATTTAATTATTTATTACGATTGATACAAAAAAAATTAAAAATATATCAAAGCAAAAAAATGAAGAATCAGAGGTAAGATTAAAATATTTGAAAAATGTAAAATTGAAGACGATAACATATTTAGAAGTTTATTGGTTTCCGATAAGAAGTCAATCGATTTGATTCAGAATCCAGTGAGATGCATTTATTAAAAGGATTAATAATGTGAAGAGTAACGTCGTAAATTTTTTGTCTATAATGAGGATGAACAAAAAATTATTTTTTATCTTTATATTTATTTATAAAAACTAAAACTGATTAACATTTAAATCAAACCAACATATTTTAACTATTTCACGTTGACGGATATTATTATTCCGTTATTTTAATGACGGTACCAAAATGAAAGTTGGTTTTAAGGTTTAAAGTGTTAGTAAAATCATTTTAAAGGTTTAAAGTGTTAGTAAAATTATTTTAAAGGTTTATAGTGTTAATAAAATTCTCTCGAGGTTTAAAGTGCTATCCAGTGATACTTTAAAGGTTTAAAACCTGATTTTTCCATAAAAATACTGATTGAAAAATAGAAAGAAAAAAAAAGATTACGAATTTAGGATAAATATTGAAAACTACTGCGTTTCTTTTGTTGACATAAATTTTTTGATAGATCGTAATTCTCTACTATACATTATATTTCTTATTTCATACAACTTCACAAAATAAAAATTCAAACCTCATTTTTTGTAGAATAAATGTAAAGTCGTTTTTGTAACCAAAAGAGAATGGTATTTTCAATTTTTAATAGAATTCTTTTTACTTAGAATATTTCCATGCTAATCATTCGCTACCTTAGTTAAAATCCGTTAAGATAGCTGAATTAAAAACATTGTTGTTTAGTTTAACAAACAAGGGACTACAAATTTTGAGAAATAATAATAACCTGTTGCAACTATATTGAAACTTATGTTGACAAGAATTAATTATGCATAATCATAAATTATGCATAATCATTTTTTGTCAGTAAAATACAATAAATGAATTTGAATATAAATGGTACACATAAATAACACAAAATATAGATAAGTATACATGTTCTGGTCCAACACATATTCTGATTATATAAATATAAACATCATGTGATATTATTATTCAAATAAATGTAACAAAGTCGTGATGACTCAAAAGTCAAAACCCATATGCTTTCTGTATCATTCATTCCTGGCTATATTATTAAAACGCGTTTTTGAGTCTTTTAGTGAAAAACAAACAATTTGAAATTGCAAATTGTGGGTAATAGAGATCTTCCGGGCCACTTCCTTATCCCATTTTCCTAGTCCCACGGCACGGACCCTACTCTCACTCTTACATCATTAGTAAATGAAGTTTCCAAAATTCATTTCCTTTTTATTAGTTAGATATACTAGTACATCAAAATTCATACTACGAACTATAATAGACCTATCACCTAGACATTATTCTATATGAGATATTTTTCTTCTTTTATTGCAGTAGTCTGCTAAAGTGATTATAATAAATACGAATATACCTATAAACATATAGGATCTAAATGGTACCATCAAAAATTATTCAGCAAAATTTAAACAATTTATTTTTATTTTTATTTTTATCATAAATTTGTCATCAAACAATTCATTATATCACCTACATATGAAACTGTTTATGACGTCTATCAAATGCTTTTACTAATAAACGAAATGAGAGTATTTATGATTCGAAATTTACTCTCTCTTTTAATTGGCTATGACATTATCATTATATATTTTTGATATAATCCTATTACACATAATGATCTAATTATCATATCTAATTACATGTAACATACAGTATATCATTAACACAACTCTAGTGAATAATATAATGTATACAACTCTATTGACTATTTTTTTAAGTATAATGTTATTTGTAATTAATTAATAATTTATTACAAAAAATGTTTTCAGTGAAAAATATTTGATTTCTTTTATTACCAAACATAAATATTAACTTCTGTCTGGAAAATCCATTATTAATAGAATAAAATAAGTTAATAATCGAGTTTCTAGTCATAATTTAGTATATTTTTAATTCCAAAACCGTGGACTAAAAAAAAAAGAATAAACTGTCCACCGCCAGTTCATTTCAATGATTATAGTTACAAAAAGCTATTCTATGATTTGACTTGGACCTTAATATCGACCAACTTGTTTTTAATAACATAACGAAGAGATCTAAATCCGTTTAGGTGAAAGTTTGAAATCTAATGATTCATTTAATCAAGTTACTGGAATACAATATGAAGACGAGTAAGACAAACAAAAAAGTCAGAATAATATAAGTAAATTACCATTAAATCATAAACTTTTGGCATTCCGCATTAACTTGGTTCGGTGCATTTGGAGGACCGACACGACACTACACGTGGCGAATTATTTCCCTTTTGCAGAAAGAAATTAAATGTAATGTAGTTTCAAATTTTAAATTTTGAAGATAAAATCATCTCAGCAGAACTGATATGGACGTTAGTACAACTACAAATGTACTACAATAGTTTGGTAGATTCCGTCCAGACGTTACATATATAAGTTTTTGATTTCGATATAGGTCATTTACTAGTGTATACCTTACCAAATAGTGCTACGTAGAAAATGACAGTCACGACGAGTTTCGTAACAAAGAAAATAATAATTCATGCTCAGTTTGTTTATCTTCGTATTTTTTGTTATATATTTTTGTTTTGGTTGGTTATCCACAAAACGGTAAAATGATAGGTTGGTAGAACAGTGAATAAGATAGTTACATGGTCTAGCAAGATTTTACTAGATATTCACGATTATTTGGATTTCGGTTATGATGTTTTGCCAATCTATAATCATGTGAAGAGCAAAATGGACAATGGTGGTTCAGTTAAATACTATAATCATTTATTTTCTGTTTAATGATATCATTTTTGCATCTTTTTGTAATATATAATTTATTAAGCAACAAAAAAATATCTTTTACGAAAAATAGTTCAATGTATACGAATATTCCGTGAAATTACTTGATTTAGAATGAAATAAATTTAATAAATGAGAGTTAAAAGAAAAAAATAAGAGCTCCTCATGACCCATCATCTTGTGTCAACCCAATTAATTAAAGAGCATATGATAATGAATTGATTTGTCGATGGAAGAAATGATATGGTTGATCCAACCAAAGATGTAGATGTAGGTGGTTGCATGTGTTTTTCGTCTCCATACGTGGTGGATTGATAGATTGTGATTTCTGATATAGAGAAAGGTCCATTGTCTTTTAGTATTCTACGGTATTACCGTATAATTAGTAATTACCATAGACGGATCTAACTATTTTTTAATAGATATTTCCAAAAAGATAATCTAAACAACAATTTACAATAAACCCCCAAACAGAAAAAAATATACATGCAATTTACAACATGTTGAAACCATTTTTAAAGTGCATTCATAATCTATATTTATATTAGTATGATCAAAAGTTAAATGTGGTAACTAGTAAAGTAGTAATGTTAATTAACTAAATATTTACAGGATTCTGAATAGTCAGTCATATTCAGGTCATATTACTACGTACGAACAACGAAGGTAGGTTTCTTGAGACTCTTTAACGCTGAATGTCTCGTGGCCTGGCGAATACACGAAAGAAACAAAAAAACTTTATATATTATTTAATGATAAAAGAAAAGAAATATGAAAAGTTTTTTTCTTTCAACGTGTGGTATTCTCTGTATCCATCTATATAACAGAGAAGACATCAATGGCTTTCTTTCAACTTCCAAAACCTTACTCTCGAAGACTCCTCTCTTTTTACACATTTTACATTCACCAAAAGAAATACCTTTTGTTTCCTCTACGTGAATAAGAAGAATCTGAGGAGCTAATTTCTCAAGGTAAAGCTTATTGTTTACAATAAAACTGAAGTTTCTATCAGAAGAATATATTTTTTACAGTCTTTCTATTTTCTTATTTTGGATAAGAAATTTGTCCATGTTGATCTACGAAGAACTAAGTTTTTTTTTTTTTATGTTGAGCTAAACTGAGATTTTCTTATTCAACCATACCTTTTTAGATATGTTTTCGAAACTGCTCCATGTTTGTTGAGGTTCTTACTTGTTAATTGTAAGTTAGTTTATGGGATTTAACCAAGTATTATGAAAACATTGAAGGTCGTCTTATCGTGATGCGAAAGATCTTGCAATTCATGGATTCTTGCAATTCATGGTTTCAATCCTATTTATTGTCAAATTTTTGGGTCCAAGAAGTGATTTAATTTTTTTATTTCTTTGTTCCAAATTTTTCGGCGGTCCAAATATCGTACTACAAAAATCTTTCAATTTTTGGTTGTAACCAAATTATATTAAATTTAAAATAATAGAAATGGCATTATGTTCATGATTCTCATTTTGCCCCTCCCGACGGCGACAATTGCGGTCATTTTAACTGTTTTTAAGTTTGGTCGAGAAGGGTATCTTCGAATACTCGTATATTTTAATTCGTTACAGGTTCATAAAGCTACCATCTAAATTGCATTCAATACAATGCAATCTAATAAGTAAATATAGGGACGAGAGATTATTAATTAAATATTGCAAGTAATCCTTTTAATAGATCGTGTCTTGAGCTTGACTAATAAAGTGATGATTTGTCCCAAAAAAAAAAAAAAATAGTAGTAATGATAAATTGAGGTAAACAGTGATACTACTACGTACCGGTACAGCTAACTACACACATGGACTGGTCATTTTTGTTCCCCGACTTTTTGGTCTCCCTATGAACCAATGGTGATATTTAAAGTTTCTTAATTCAATAAGTTATTATTTTGAGACACTGTCTTTGTGCATACAGAAACAACCAAAGTTAGCCTTATTTTAACACCATTTGTTGACGACTTTTCGTTTCTTTTTTTTTTTTTACTTAATTTCTGAACAAAAATAGATAGATTACAAATGTACGAATAAGATCCTATCACATCGCTTTATCTCAAGATTTTGCTAGAGGCCACCGCTCTACATTATTTGGGATTTCATTATTCTAACTATTTTTCACTTATTTATTTTATTTTGTTACAGAATGACGAAGCTCAAGCAATTGTGGTCAAGTTTTTTAGTGCTAGCCGTGGTGGTGATCGGAGCTAGAGCTGTGCCCATCACATATCTTGAATCCGCGGTGGCCAAAGGAGCTGGTAAGCAATAATATTCCGCTCGACCCAAAGTCACTGAAAACATTTTTCATTTTTATCCGAATAAAATACATTTTTAATTAAAAAAAAAAAAAAAAAACAAAACTGTTTTTCATTTTTCTTTTCAAGATATAAAATTTTATAACCAGACATTTGTTTATTAGTAATTTGTTTCGGAGCGAAGTCATACCAAATTTAAGTAGCTGACTTATATAAAAAAAAAATCAATTTGGTAGATAAAACTATATTGTTATAACTAAATACTATGTTTCACAGAAGGGAAAAAAAAAAAACTAATTACTCTTATCTTTTATAGTGTGTTTGGATGGTAGCGCACCAGCGTACCATTTCGATAAGGGATCTGGCTCAGGAGTGAACAATTGGATCGTTCATATGGAAGTTAGTTTACTATTATTTTTTTTCCTTTGATCATATATTATCCAAAACTATGTGTAAAATATAATGAAATATATTAAAATATATACATTTATGTGAATATTAGGGAGGAGGATGGTGCACTGATATAGCTACATGCGTGCAACGTAAAAGTACAATGAAGGGTTCTTCTAAGCTTATGAACAAAGACTTTGGTTTCTCTGGTATCTTGGGTGGCAAGCAAAGCACCAATCCAGGTTTATTACTCTTTTCTCTCTTACCATTTGGTTCAATGAATCAAATGGTTTGTTTTCTCATGTTAATAATGCAATGAGACTTAATTGGAGTTGGGTATTTTGTAGATTTTTACAATTGGAATAGAATCAAAGTTAGGTATTGCGATGGTTCATCTTTCACTGGCGATATTGAAGCTGTTGATCCGGTAATTCACTAGACCGTAACCTTACGGGAAAATTAGTCGAAGTTCCCATTTCCATAATTTGAAGACTTTGAATTTGAACATTTTTCAGGCGAACAAGCTGTTCTTCCGTGGTGCTAGGGTATGGCGTGCTGTGATCGATGATCTTATGGCTAAGGGAATGAGCAACGCTCAAAACGTATGAAAATATCATAACTTGAAAAATGTTTCCAGTTTAGTATGTGAATCTTTGGAGTTGTTGGAATTAATAATGTTTGGTGACATGAATTTTCAGGCAATACTTTCGGGTTGTTCAGCCGGAGCATTGGCTGCGATTTTACATTGCGACCAATTCAAGTCCATCCTCCCTAAAACAGCTAAGGTCAAATGTGTTTCTGATGCCGGTTACTTCATCCACGGGTAACATTCAATAATCTCTAAAGAGTCAAATATAAAATTGCATAATTCAAATAGCATACTAGAAAACAAAAAAATAACACCTTTATTAATCTTGTGGTGTAACAGTAAGGATATCAGTGGAGGATCTTACATCCAATCGTATTACGGCAAAGTTGTAGCAACCCACGTACGATATATCTCTCTTTTCCGACCATATTATTTTTCTATTAGAGGGGATGTATCCCATCGCGGCTAATCTTGATCACTATTTACAGGGATCTGCAAAGAGTCTGCCTGCTTCTTGCACCTCAACCATGAAGCCCGAATTGGTAAATCAGATCTACTGAAAATATACTTGATATAAGTCATTTTTCGTGTTTGCGCGTTATATCATATTAATAATTAACGCTGTGTTTAAATTTTTTTTTACAGTGTTTCTTCCCTCAATACGTTGCAAAGACCTTGCAAACACCACTTTTCGTCATCAATGCTGCCTTCGATTCTTGGCAGGTTAGATTTTGTTCTTGTTATTCTTTTTTTTTTCGCAGAAATATCGACCCGAGTGATAAAGAATTAATTTGGATTTGTATTTTTTTCTTGACAGATCAAGAACGTTTTGGCGCCAACCTCTGTTGATAAAAGCAAAGCGTGGAAGACTTGCAAGCTTGATCTCAAGAAGTGTACGGCCGCTCAGCTTCAAACTGTTCAAGGTATATTTTGCCTAACCGAAATTAATAAACAAATACTATCTGGTTTTAATGTCTTCTTGACTAAACCGATTGTTGGTTTTAAATGAAATTTCAGGATATAGAGACCAAGTGTTGGCTGCGTTGGCACCTGTTCGAGCAGCAACAACAAGCGGATTGTTCTTAGACTCATGCCATGCTCATTGCCAAGGTGGAAGTGCTGCCACTTGGTCCGGCGATAAAGGTCCCACTGTCGCCAATACGGTAATCATTTGATTCTCTTGTACAAAATAAATACTATTGAAGCATTGTAACTTGATAATTTATCTTCTATTTGTTCATTATTTTTTTTTGGATTTGTTGTTTCAGAAAATGGCTAAGGCAGTTGGAGATTGGTTCTACGAGAGGAGTACGTTTCAGAACATAGATTGTTCATCGCTGAATTGCAACCCTACTTGTCCTGCAGTATCTACTGAAGACTAGAATTTTATTATACTGATGTATAAAATTGAAAAAATTTATTCATCTTTGGAATATTGTTCTTGAAATTTAAAAATACAATTTGTATTACATTCGAATAAAAAGAATTATTTGCACTATAATACTTCGTACAATAATGTAAGCTAATTTTATATCATCAATCTTTTTTACATGTCTTTGCAGTTTTTTAAAACTTTTTAGTAAAGAATCAATCTTACGAGTAAAGGGTTCAAGTGTTTGGGAACATATTAGCTTCTAGCTTGTAACCACATTGACAGAAATTACAATAGAAAAGCAAAAAAAGATGCTCATGAAACGTACAACATCATCAATGGATTTACTGAGTTTACATGTGTGGATCAATTTGGTTCATATGTTTACATGTTTCAAAAGTATGAATTTGTCTTTCCACTGTAAAGCTACAAACAACGAGCAAAACACAACATTTTTGATACAGCTGCAGACAAAAAAAACCCATGATTGTTCTTGGTCTCTAGTAGAATCAGAATTTAAGCATCATGTATGTTATCAATGTTGTTGAGATGATGGATCATGTCTACAAATATCTCCTCGACATAACGGACATACTCTGCATCACCGTAAATGCATCATCAGAATCATCTCGTACACCGAAAAAGCGAAAAGTTCACATTCATCATACCTGTGAATCTCCTTGAGCCATTTATCCACACAGGTTTTGTGGAATTCATGACGACAAGGAAGTGTCCTTATAGTGTCTGCTTCTTCATACTCCACAAGGCATATGTAACATCTAAAGATTCCAAAGCGATAAGACAAAACATGTTTAACCATTAGGTCTGCACTTTTGAGGACCACAATAGAAGAATAAAACTATGAGAATTTAGAAGGCATTACTGTGACGGATCCTCGCTTTGTGACTTAGTATAAAGTTTTGTCGGTAATAAATCCACAACGTCATTAGGTGCAGGAACAGATCCTATAGATGATACTGATGGTTGTTGAGAGGATAAGACAACAGATTGCTGATGAATTTCATCAAGTACCTAAAATGAAAATACACTTGAAACCCTTAGGATACAAGAGAATGAATGATAGAGTGGCAAAAAGCTGTTAATGGGGAACCCCAATGACATGTATTTACCTCGAAGAGCGCTTCAGCTAGCAATACTATCCTTGAGATGCTAGCTCTTGCATTTGTTTCATCGGTAGTTACTGGTGTGGTAGTACCGGCACGGCATGTGCAACGACCTGCTTGATCTTCACCTGATAAGACACAAGATCTATCATGATGACTTGTGACACTCTCAAACCGGCTTCCTAATCTTTGAAGAGCGCGAACCTGTGGAATCAGCTATATCGGTTAGTTTAGATCTTCAGTTGATCCAGACACATTAAGGAAGAGATAATTGACGAGTTTCAAACCTGCGATCTTATTCTCCTCCTCCTTTCAAGGAATCTGATCTGTGTTCTAATAAACCTTGATACCTCCCTTCTCTCACAAGAGGAGCTGGTGTCTCGTGATCATGAAGGCCGAATAAGGTCCTTCGAATTGTAGAAGCAGAACGATTTAGTATAGACGTTGAAGTTACAGGAGTATCCTCTGCTGCTGCGGTTCCACCAGAGAAGAGATCAGTATCTTCGTCTCCCTGATGTGGAGAAGCACGGAATGTGAAATCAGAGAGTGAAGACCGGCGAAGAACTCTGTCACGGAGTCTTCCAACACTCAGAGTTCTGCTAAATCTAACATTCCGGTCAATGGAAGGTTCTCGAACAACATGTCTTCTATCAAGAAGACCAGCATAAGTAGTGTCCATACCATTAACTACTCCTGGAGACCGTAAGCTACCATCTTCCCCAAATCTCATGGCATCAATATCTCTACCTACATTGTCAATCACAGGAATCCTCGGAGACTCGACTCTATCAGTGAGCCTAACAGCAGATTCTGAAGGTGAAGTAACACCTCCTTCTCGACGATAAGAAGAAGATACAGGATAAGTAGTGTTGAAGGATCTTGAGCTTGAAGCTCTGCTAAGTCTAGAGCTTAAATTACCAGGAATGAATTTGAAATGCGAAAAGACACGACCTGGAGTAGAAGATTCTTGAATGGAACCACTAACATTTCTCATCTGTACATTGCTTACACTAGCTTCTTCTTCTACTTCTTCCTCTTCAACACCACAGTCATCATCAAGATCAAGCTCATCACAATGCCTTTCGTTTTCAGATATCTTCTCATCTTTCAATACTTTATCATAGCAATCTGAATCATCTCTTTGATTCCTTGATTCAATTCTACGCCGTGAAACACTTCCATGACTCTTCCTCATCCATCCATTACACACCTGAAGAAATCAAAGACTCATGAAATTGACCTAATTTCACAAAACAATCGAAATTGCATTAAAATAATCAAAAGCCAGACCTGGTCATCATTATTATCATCGTCACTGTCGTGAGAAGTAGAAGAAGAGGCAAGACAAGAAGAGTGAAGACCACAAAAAAGACTCTTTGATCTTCTCCTGCTTCCACCACCACCACTAGAAGACGACGGAGGAGGTTGAGCCACGTCGATATCATCATCTCCTCTCACCACAGACGAGCCTCGACATGATTTGCTCCGCCCAGATCCATCTTCTTCTCAAAAAAAAAAGCAAACAACTTTATGCTAAAATCACATCATTGCCACAAGACCCACAAGTTTTTTTTTCCCAATCTTTGTTCTATCTAACCAACCCACACAATCGAAACCTCCAAGTCAAAATCAAAAAGATCGAAACTTTATACTCAGATCTTAACACTGAAACTCGAATTCGTCATTGACAATGCAGAATCAAAAGCCCTAATTATTGAATCCCAGATCTAAAATTCGATGGAGAAGGGGTAAGAAATTGCAAGAATACTCTCAAAATTAAATTAATGTAGGAACTAAGCTATGTCATATGTGTGGTGTCTTTTAATCAAAGAGAGATGCTTTGAACGAAAGGAAAGATTTTTTAGGTGATCGGAGTTATCGAAGAAGGAGACAAAGCACCTATCTGCGATAGAGAGAGAGACTTTTACGGGAAGAGTGTGTTTTTGATGTTCGAACGAGAGGGAACAATTAACCCAAAAAACTCTTTTTTTTTTTTTTTTTTTTTCTCTTTACTTTTCTTTCTTTCTTTTCAAATTATTATAACAGTTTGAGTTCAAATTTTTTTAATCTATTTGCAATCATTAATAGGACTTCATTATGGACTATAATTGAATTTTATTTTGAAACGGTCAAAAACAAACAAACACACACACACTGTGAACCACTAAGGTAGAAACAAAAAAATGGTATTCGAAAAAAAACAATTGTTGTAATATAATGGATTGACTAAATTGAACCAAATTTTGTAGTTTCTATAATTCTTCTATTTCATAATGTTATATGTTTTACATTTTTCTCACATCTTTAGGATTTTTTTTTTCTTTCTTGCAATGTCATATGGACCCTATTTGTATAAATCATTAGTAATTTCATGTACTGTGTCTGACTGTATGTGACTCTGAAGTCTGAACTAAATAATAGAGGACAACATGGAAGATGTTATGCAAATTTTGTATATAAAATGCAAAACATATCTCTTTCCACAACAATTTATTTTTCCAAAACGAGTTTGGTGTTCATGTTTTGGATTGTTTGTTTTGTTGTCTTTCGCATTTTTATATATGATCGATATCTACTTTTATGGTTTTGCATTTATCTAGACATGAAGTATCACATTGTCTACAATGTCACCGTATAATCGTATAGGAGTTCTCTTACTTTTAGTCAATGTTTAAGAAAGTGCTGTGGACGGTGACCCAACGCCTAGCGACTAGAACGTTTAATCGGAGTTTAGACTGTTTAAAATGGTTTAGGCATTTACAACTTAAAACAAAATATATTATATTATATATAAATTTAAGTAAAAATATATGTTAAACAAACTAATAAATTATAAATTATAAACAAAAAGTTAAAATTGCTTATATTTAATTTAGATTAATAACATATGAATGTTGATAATTATGTACATGAATATAAAACTTGAAATTTTAAATATATATAGTCAAAAGTTAAATATATATATATATATATATATAATATTATATGATTTTAAGCGGTTTTAGGCGGTCGTCTAGGCATCTGCTGAGCGCCTAGCGCCTACACAGCGCCTAAGCGGCCGCCTAGACTGCTTTCTTGACAGTTTGACATCTTTATAAGAAGATTTAATTATTAATGGTTGTCCTTATGCATTTCTGATAAATATTAGCACAAGAACTTCTTGAAAATAGATTTCCTTGTTAGGTTTGGTATGTATTTTATTAGTTTTTTTCATCTTTGTATTCTTTAACCTTTTAGTATCTGTAGTTTTTTTTTTCTTTGGTTTATAAACTCCAGAAAATTTTTGTCTCCGCCGACATAAATCTATATTATGAAAGTTGGTCACCATAGTTTGTGCTTTCATTTTTTACTACTTAATACAAGATATGATATTGACAGTAAAAATATAATTGTTCATATCTCCAAAAGATAACCCGCGCAGTGCGCGAGTACTCATCTAATTTGTATAATACAGTGATTATTAATAAACATTCAAATGACAAAAGAAAAATTAAAATCTAACCAAATCTTAAAAATATTAAATTTACCAAAATTAAATCGAATTTACGTGTTACATCTTAAAATTTTTACGAAACTAATAAAACCATTAAAAACGAATATATCAAAATGCGTAAAGACATGGAGTAGTATTACTATTACAGATGTTCACTTTATGTGGTTCTGTGTTATATTCGTAATTTTGTTAGTGAGAGACGTTTAACGTAAATAACTATAATTACAGACCTTCAGTTGTAAATCCATGAAGTTACAAAAAAAAAAAATCTCAAATTGGAAACATCAGAGGGGCGAGCAAAACTTCACGACACCAAAAAATGCACACTCTGAACAACACCACCGGTTCGCAAGATCCGAATCTCGACCCGATTCCGTCGGACCCGGATCAATTTCCCAACCGAAACCACAACCATCCACAGACTCGCCGTCCCCGCGGATTCGCCGCCACGGCTGCAGCAGCATCAATAGTTCCAACGGAAAGCGATGTAAACAACGGGAACATCGCCGGAATCGGCGGTGGAGAAGGAAGCAGCGGCGGAGGAGGAGGAGAGAGAGGGAAAGGGAAGAGAGAAAGAGAGAAGGAGAAAGAGAGAACGAAGCTTAGAGAAAGACATAGACGAGCAATCACAAGTAGAATGCTCGCCGGATTGAGACAGTACGGTAATTTCCCGTTACCGGCTCGTGCTGATATGAACGATGTGATCGCTGCTTTGGCTCGTGAAGCTGGTTGGAGTGTTGACGCCGACGGTACTACTTACCGACAATCTCATCAACCAAACCATGTGGTTCGAATATTTCAAAACTTTGATATGACTCTTTAAGCTATTTGCAGTTTGGGTTTATATGAAAAGCTGATTAATTTGATCCAAATATGTGCTGAATTTCCCAAATTTATTAGCTTTTTGTTCTGTTATCAATGTTTGTTTTATGCCATTGGATAGGTTCAGTATCCGACGAGATCTATTGAGAGTCCTCTGTCTTCTAGTACTTTGAAGAACTGTGCTAAGGCTACACTTGAATGTCAGCAGCATTCAGTTCTTAGAATAGATGAGAACCTTTCTCCTGTGTCTCTTGATTCTGTTGTTATCGCGGAGAATGATCATCCCGGGAATGGAAGGTATACGGGTGCTAGTCCTATCACGTCAGTTGGATGCTTGGAAGCTAATCAGGTGAATAAGAACAGTAAAGTTAAATTCATTTCATTGTTAGGAGAAGTGACTTTGAGCTGGACTTCTTCTTATCTAACAGTTTTTGTTGGTTTTTTCAGCTTATTCAAGATGTTCATTCCACAGAGCCGCGTAATGACTTCACAGAGAGCTTTTATGTCCCTGTGTACGCCATGCTTCCAGTGAGCTTCTGATGATACAACTGTGTGTTTTTACATAGTTTGTTTACCACTTTTGTTTGCCGTTCTTATTTTCTTGAGCTAAAGTTCTATACTTTGTGTTCCAGGTTGGGATTATAGACAACTTTGGCCAGTTGGTTGATCCTGATGGTGTTAGACAAGAGTTAAGTTACATGAAGTCATTAAATGTCGATGGAGTGGTAATAGATTGTTGGTGGGGAATAGTTGAAGGTTGGAATCCTCAGAAATATGTATGGTCTGGCTATAGGGAGCTCTTTAACCTTATCAGAGACTTCAAACTTAAACTACAGGTGCGAAATTGTTTAGTTAAACTGTAACTATGGCGATAAAGGACTGTCTTTTCATAATATCTTTAGCAATTTGCATATGTTTTATTTGAAGGTGGTGATGGCGTTTCATGAATATGGAGGGAATGTATCTGGAAATGTGATTATCTCGTTGCCACAGTGGGTGTTGGAGATTGGGAAAGACAATCCAGACATATTTTTCACTGATCGTGAAGGAAGAAGAAGTTTCGAGTGTTTGAATTGGAGCATTGACAAGGAACGGGTATTGCATGGAAGAACTGGTATAGAGGTACTTAAGGAACACTCATTGATCGGAAATTGTTAAGCATTTTTTGTTTACTATGTCTCATTTCCTCCCCTTTGTACAGTCTAGATTCTTATTTCTTCATGTTCAATTCAGGTCTATTTTGATTTTATGAGAAGCTTCCGGTCAGAGTTTGATGACTTTTTTGTGGAAGGACTAATTGCTGCAGTTGAGATTGGTCTTGGAGCTTCTGGTGAACTGAAGTACCCATCTTTCCCAGAAAGGATGGGTTGGATTTATCCCGGTATTGGTGAGTTTCAGGTATTTTTCAGATTGCTGAACGTTGTTTCTAGCTTATGACTAGTGAAGTCTGAGCATACGATTTAATGTATCAGTTTACTATTTGTCCTATTGCAGTGTTATGACAAATATTCACAATTGAATCTGCAAAAAGAAGCAAAATCACGAGGATTTGCTTTCTGGGGTAAAGGACCAGAGAATGCTGGTCAATACAATTCTCAGCCACATGAAACTGGCTTCTTCCAAGAAAGAGGTGAATATGACAGCTACTACGGCCGCTTCTTCTTAAATTGGTACTCACAATTGCTAATTGGTCATGCTGAGAATGTTCTGTCTCTTGCAAATCTTGCGTTTGAGGAGACGAAGATCATTGTCAAGGTATAATCTTTTTGGCATTTATCGTTCAAAACCAATGATGTCTATAACCATGAGACTCATACACTGAAAAAAACAATGCAGATACCGGCGATTTACTGGTCTTACAAGACATCTAGTCATGCTGCTGAATTAACTGCAGGATACTATAACCCTTCAAACCGTGATGGGTACTCTCCTCTTTTCGAAACTTTGAAGAAGTATTCTGTGACTTTGAGTGTGCCCTGGGCCACAAATGTCTCCCAATGAGCATGAAGAAGCATTAGCTGATCCAGAAGGTTTAAGTTGGCAGGTAATGACACTTATGATTGATGACTGTAGCTTTTTATTGTTTCTCTGCAAATGTAATCTTTAGCCTAAGTTTTGTTATTGGTGGCAGGTTATTAATGCAGCTTGGGATAAGCAACTTCTTATTGGAGGAGAGAATGCAATTACTTGTTTCGATAGAGAAGGTTGTATGAGATTAACCGATATAGCAAAACCAAGAAACCATCCAGATAGCTATCACTTCTCCTTCTTCACGTATCGTCAACCATCTCCTCTGGTTCAAGGATCTACGTGCTTTCCAGATTTGGACTACTTCATAAAACGCATGCACGGTGAGTTTACCCGCACACTCGATTGTGCTTTCCCCTAAGCTCGATTGTAAAATCCTTTGTTCTTTACAGCTCTGTCAACTCTACTTGTTTCTTTGCAGGCGACATACAGAGATAAACAGTGTTTGGAAATTGGAACACAGAACAGAGCACTAGGAGCTGCATGGTCTTTGGATTCTTTAACTAAAAGTGTCTTTTGTTTTAAACTTCATAATCTGTTTTTTTTGTTAATCGTCCTCAGGGCCTATATTTAAGAAGAGAGAACTTTTTTATCTGCAGTAGACCCCTACCTAACACTTCACTAGTTGAAGACGAACTTACTAATTAACATATTTCCTTTTTTGCAAATTTCTCATCCATTATTACTTCACTTATACAATTCTTCTACATGCGAGTCTGATAAAGAAAATATTCTAGATCCTCTCCGTAGAGCATACATGTACTGGTTTGGTTTTATCTTGGTGATAAATAATCATTACTAGTAGCCAGTAATTTGTAAGCCATTTTGAGATGACCTTTGGTTTTACTTAGGGACGTTAATATGGGTATGCAACACCCATTTATTAAATGGGTATGTTGAATTAAAGTGAGCCCATTTAACTCTATTTAATAAAACCGTAAACTCGAGTTTTCCTGCCAAAACCATAATTGTATTTTGTTATCAAAATGTTTTTTTTTTCTCAAAAATCAAAACCATGTTTCCCACCAAAACCAAAAATCTAAACTTTTCTGTTATTAAAAAAACTATTTTCACAAAGACATGTTTTCCCGCCAAAATTGCAAAACTACAAAATTGCACATTATCATTAAAACAGGAGTGGACCCATGTTGGTCGGGGGTGGTGCAACTGCACCAAATGAAATATAAATATGCTTTGGTTTTACCTCAAATTTGTTAATAAAAGTGGTGAAGTGGTAATGAATGCACCACTTAATTCAAGAAGTCAAGGGTTCGAATTCCCTTTAAAACAACTTTTTGCTCTTTTTGCACTTGATCAAAGCTTTGGCTAGATCCGCCACTGCACTAAAATTATATACTTAAATAGATTTGATGGGTTTAAATGGGTCAATGTATATTTAAATGGTTCAATGTATGTTTAAATGGGTATGGTTAAATAGGTTTCAAATTTACATGGATTTAAATGGGTTTATACCTAGGTTGCATGGAAACGGAAACAGATTCGTGGAAGCGAAACGATTCAGAAACAGAAAATGATTTTTTTTTCTTTCTAAAATTAAGAAATAGAAACGTTTTGAAAATGTATGTATATATATTTGGATATATATGTATATACATAATAAAATACCAAACATAAAACCTATATCAAAAGGAATATTTGAAACAACACAAATTCAAAACATAAATATTAAATAGTGAATTAAAACACTAATAATAATAATATATATTTATGTCTTATGGATATATATTTTTAATTTATTTTATTTATTAAGTTTCTAAGCTAAAAAAAATTTATGTAGTGTTTCCAAAACGGAAAAAGAGTTTACATCGTGTTTCCAAACAGAGATTTTTAAGAATCTTGTGTTCGTGGTTTGTTTCCATGTTTCCACGAGTTTCCATTTTTGAAATATTTCGGAAGCGGAAATTGGACCAGAAAAAGAGTTTCCATGCAACATAGGTTTATACTTAAATGGGGTGGGTTTAAATGGAGTGGGTTTAACCATTTTAACATCCATACTTTTACTCGAAATTTTTGCACAATTTTATATTGAATATTAATTATTAAAAATATGCAAAAAAACGAGAAAATAACTTAATGTTGGGGCTTCAGTTCGATTCTTAAGTTAAATGCTGTATAGATATATTTTTCTGAGGAATGGAATTTGCAAATATAATTTGACATACCAAAAGAAAATATATTTTGAGAAACCAACTTTATTACACTTGCGACATAATTTGGAGAATAACAAGAAGGTATTTAGCAATCGACAGAACCGAAACTGTTGCATTTAAACCTTTTGACTAAATTATTTTTAGAAACCATTTTGACTAAAATGGCCGAATCCGAGATTACACCAATAAT
Organism: Camelina sativa; assembly: GCF_030686135.1. Taxonomy (NCBI): domain Eukaryota; kingdom Viridiplantae; phylum Streptophyta; class Magnoliopsida; order Brassicales; family Brassicaceae; genus Camelina; species Camelina sativa. The sequence continues at coordinate 36,351,031 of NC_141899.1, forward strand.
ATTATTAACTTTGGTCAAAAGGTTACATTTTTTTCTTTTTTAATTCAAAATACTGTGATAAATTTCAGGTTTTTAATTAGAAAAAAGTCAAAAGAAAGTTATGACCTTACCAAAAGTGGTGAGAAATCATAAATTTTGTTTGTGATGAATTAAATGTTATTTTATTGATTTTCTATAAAAAATTACGAATTTTTGTTGACCTTAACAAATAAGAGTTATTATGTATAATTTGACATGTGTTTGACCAAAACATACCATATCTCCATTCTATAAAAGCAGTTCCACAATAGCTCAATCAGCCTTAGATACCAACCATATCCTTATCAACTTTTGTAATAGATAATTACATGGAGAAAAAAACAATGAAGTTTTTTTTTTTTTTTTTTTTTTTTTTTTTTTTTTTTTTAATAATAATACCTTTATTCATCTTCTTTCTCCAAGGAACAACATTTAAAATACAATATCGATCTAAAAGATGAACTGAAGAGAAAAAAAAACCCAGTAGGTGAAAGAGTTAAAGTAGAAATTGAAGAGAAGACAGAGCAAGTTACGGCTAAAAACCAAACCCAAACCCAAGAAGAAGGACAAGCTTCATGCTAAGGTTGTATGAACTGAAACCATGCGGAGAGATAAGTATCATGAAGTTGCTGAGGTGGTGCTGCCACTGAAGAATGCAAAAACACATTTTTTTCGATCCAGACCAAGTAACTTAGCACGAATGATGAGCTGTATCTCTTTGACCAAAATAGCTGCCGATTTTGCATTGCTAGTGTGAAGTCTTGAATTTCTCTCTTTCCAAATGAAGTAAATAGCGGCTTGGAAAATCAGTTTATAGATTACATTGAGCCTGGCATTAGACGTAGGAGATCTAACCCATGGCACAATATCATCAAAAAGAGACGGGGGAGAGAGATTATGATGCACGAAGAAAGCAGTCCACACTTCCTTGCTAAAAACACAGTCAAAGAAAAGGTGTTGTTTCGATTCCATAGCTGAGGAACAAAGGAGACACTGACCCGGCACACTTAGACCCCAACTCCTAAGTCGATCCCTTGTTGTTAGTCTATCCCGAAGAATCACCCAGAGAATAAATGTGTGCTTAGGAATTCTTTGGCTAAACCAAACAGACTTAAACCACGGAACTTGAACTGTTGAACGAGGATGCAGGCTGGCCCAAGTTTTAGAAGATGAGAAAAATCCTGGCGTATCATTATGTGAGTTACGCCACAAAAAATAATCTGAATCTGTTGGAGAAAGTTCTGGTGGAGTTGGTGGTAAACAAGCCCGCAAAAGAAGTAAAAGTGGATGTCTTCCACGAGGCAAAAGCCAAGAGCCATTTGAAATGGCCTGAGAGACAGAATTTGTTGAAGGAATTCCAGTAACCATGGGACCATTTACACCTGTTAAATCAATTAAAGGGCCAAGACCAGTCCAATCATCATGCCAGAACAATGCTAAAGAACCTGATTGCACATGACAAGAAATGTGAGGTCTAGCTAGAGAGCGTAGCTTGACCAACCTCTTCCAAATCCAGCTTCCAGAATTCTGAAAATCTGTATCCCAGAATAGTCTTCCTCTAATTATGACCTTGTGAATCCATGAAACCCAAAGAGAACCTCCACCAGCAAACAATAACCATATCAACTTTAGACCAAACACAACATTAGAATCTTGCAGCTTTCGAAGACCCAAGCCTCCTTCTCTCTTTGGAGTGCAGACTGAATCCCAAGAAACTTTGGCACCTCTAGCAGAGTTAGGAGCACCTGTCCACAAAAAAGCACTGCAGATTTGCTCAAGTTTATCCAAGCAACCTTTGGGAAGTGGAAAAACCGCAGCCCAAAAATTGATGATGCTGTACAAAACTGATTGTATTAACTGGAGTCTTCCAGCAAAAGATAGATGCCTGACTTTCCATGAGGAAATTCTAGCTTTGATCCTGTCAATAAGAGGCTGATAATCAAGCGGTTTCAGTTTGTGTGGTAATAGAGGTAGACCGAGATACCTTACTGGAAGAGAACCCTGAGTTAGACCAAATCTAGCAGCAAGAATTCTAGACATGGTCAAGTTATTCCCATCAAGAAAAAGACATGACTTACTCAGGTTGACATCCAAACCCGAAGCAACATGAAACTCTCTCAAAACATCCAAAATACCGTGCAAAGAGTACTCTGAACCATCAAAGAAAATGAGAACATCATCTGCGAAGCTGAGATGAGTGACAATAGGGTCCATACAGAGAGGATGCTTGCGAATAGAACCTTCAGCAGCTGCTATGTCTAGAAGTTTAGATAAGAAGTCCATAGCCAACACAAACAATGAAGAGGAAATTGGATCTCCTTGTCTTAACCCCTTCTTGCCCGGAAAGAACCCTACCAATTCCCCATTAAATGATACTGAGTAGAATGGGGTGGAAATACATGCTTTTATCCAATTGATAAAGACCACAGGTAATTCAAAAGCATGCAGGATGTTGAGAACAAATGACCAATCCAAGTTATCAAAAGCTTTGGTGAGGTCAATTTGTAGGCAGCCTCGAGTTGTAGCACCATCCTTGTGAAAATCTGAAACTAACTCGGAGGCAAGAAGAACATTTTCACAGAGCATCCTTCCTTTCACAAAACCCACTTGATTATATTGCACTGCATCCGGCAGAAAAAGCTTGAGTCGAAAATTGAGAATCCGAGAGATTACTTTGTAAACTGTATTACAAAGTGAAACAGGCCGATATTCTGATAAGCGCTCTGCCTCAGGCTTCTTGGGACAAGAGATATGATAGTTGCGTTTGCTTGTCTAGGAAGAGAAGAAGATATAAAAAAATCTTTTACCGCGGCAATGAGATCCTCTCCCACTAGCTCCCATGAAGTAATAAAGAAATCCACAGAAAACCCATCAGGCCCCGGAGCTTTATCCCTTTTCATAGAAAATACTGCTGCTCTGATTTCCTCAGAAGTCGGAATCGCTGATAACTGTAAGGCAAGAGAACTGGAACACCTAAAAGAGTGCAGACTTTGAAGATGTGAAACCGAATAAGGAGAAACATGGCTATTAGAAGTCCCAAGTAGATCCTGATAATAATGTAGTGCCATGTTCTTAAGAAGAGCAGGATCCACAATTCTCTCATTTAGCTCATCTCGAAGGAAAACAATAGCATTACGCGATTGATTTGCTTGAACTGATTTGTGAAAGAAACTACTATTAACATCACCCACATCTAACCATCGGATTCTGGATTTCAGTCTTAAAAATGTTTCCTCAGCCAAAGAAAAACGAAGCCATGATTCCCTAGCAAGTTTCTCTTCCTCAAAAAGAACCTGAGAAGGATGAAGAAGAACTTGTCGCTGGATCCTCTCTAATTCCTCAAAAGCTTCCTTTGTTCGAGATTGAATGTTACTGAAACTACCATGATTGATAGATTTGCAGCAAATTTTTGCTTCTCTCAGACGCTGATAAAGAGAGTGCATAGGTGAGGACTGAACAATGGGCTTCTGCCACGCTAGTTGGAGCAACAAAGCATAATCTGGGTGAAAGGTAACAAATTTGAAAAATTTGAATGGAGTTTTACGTCTGGAAACAGATTCCGTGAGTGAAACCAAGCAAGGTGAATGATCCGAGGCTCCAGGAGCCTCAAAGAGTGCATTTGAATCAGGAAAGGAAGTGACCCACTTATCATTAGAGATTGCCCTATCAAGCTTCCTCGCAATTGGGTTTGCAGGACATCGGTTGGACCAAGTATAAAGACATCCTCGACTTGGTAAATCTGACAAATTACTTTCCAAGAGACAGTCATGAAACTCTTCCATACCAAGAAGAGAGAACACTGGTGGAGAAATGGAAAAAGCTTCATTAGATGATAAAACTTGATTAAGTCACCCAACAGCAACCAAGGAGACTGCTGAAGAAGAGAGGAATCTGCAAGCTCTCTTATAAGGTCCCAGAGTGGCCTCCTTTCAATGATTGTATTCCTGGCGTAGATAAAAGCCACAGAAAAAGAAGTATTGGTGGCGGGGTTGAAAACACCACATAACAAAAGCTGGTCTGATTTTTTATACGTTACCACCTGAAGAGAAGGATCCCAAACCAAAACAATACGACCATCATCCGCAGTGAGAGAATAGTTGACATCAAATCTCCAACCCGGAGAAACATTATTTATAATATCCGATATATTAGGCTCCCTCACATGAGTTTCCAAAAAAGCTCCTAGTAAAGGCCGATTAGAGCTTAGCCATCGTTTAACTGCTAAATGTCTTGCACTGCCATTAAGGCCTCTTACATTCCAGCAAAAACACTTCATATATACAGCAAAAGGTTGAAGTGACACTAACTTAGGCTTGAGATAAGGGGGTAGTTCGCACAGGCGAACTCCCAATAGAAACCGAACTGGGAATGATATGAACAGACTCATGCTGAAGAGAGGAAGGCTGAGTAGAAGAGCTTGAACCAGACTGTCCTGAAAGAGACAATAGAACTTTTTGACGCAAATTTCTCCTAGCTCTTTTCTTTGCTTTGGCAGAGAGAGCCGGAGAGAACCCAGAGTCCAAGTCAGCTAGGCGAGCGCGAAGAAGAGTTTGATTCACTTTAATAGCTTCCTCCTCTGCAGCAAACTGTGAAGTAGTAACGTGCTGCGAAGATGCTTGTGAAGCAGAGTCGGAGACTAATGGCTGAATAATGGATCTTTTAGTCACATGACACAAATCAGACTCAGAGGTAGGAAAATCCGACTGAGAGTTACAAGAAGGAAGGCTCCTAGCTCGGGGTAAAGACACACCAGACTCAATTGAGGCAGCGACAATAGGCATAACAGGAGGAGGAAGATGAACAGAACCTGCAGGTTCTTCCCTCATGACCATAGGCGGAAGAGCTTCCTCTGGGCAACCGGAGTTCAAAGTGACGAAATTCACCACAACGACCACACTTTGGTGGCAGCTTTTGGAACTCAACAGAGACAAGCACAGAAGTACCAAACTGATCCTTAACTCGAACAAAGGAAGGACGCTTCTTAGCCAACTCAACCACAACCTTTAATTTGACAATACCATTAGTATACGGACTCAATTTAGAGAAGTCCGAGTGAACTGGAATACCAACACCTGAAGCTATGGTACTAAACCCTTTAATAGACCATAATTCTGGTGGTATGTTCTTGAACAAAACCCAAATAGGAGCATGAGCAAGTTTCATAGGAGATAAGTTGATTGATGGTGTCCAAAGAGTAACCGTGAAGGAGCAATTACCCGAATTCCAGAACCCAACATCAAGCACCCATTTCCTTGTAATTTCACATGGAATGTAAATGAAACACACCCTCTTAGAATGCTGCTTCACCGAAATTCTTCCTTCTTTCCCCCAAATCGGGTTTAGATCCGAAAAAATCTTTGCCGGAGAAGGAGGATTCCCATGGAAATAGGCTACCAGATGGTTCCTCCACATCTGAGAAGGACGAAGAGTAATCGAATCTGGAGCTAGAACTGTGGGAGTCCCATCTTCTGAAAAGGTAGGAGTTGCCAATTTTGAGAGATTGAGGAACGGTGACCTAACTTTTGAAACCCAAAGAGCAGGGGAACCGGAAGGAACAGGAATTGAAGATTTTGGTAAGGGCAGAGACGAGGGTTCCGAAGACCCAACCTCCGGATGAAGTGACGGAGAGTGAGAACCAAAGTGAAAATCAGAGAACTGAGAGGAGGAAGGGAGGAGGAAGAGCAGGTCTGGCGGTACTGGCGGGGAAGGATCCACAGGGGCCGAAGCCATGGTAGCAGATGTGAGACAGCAGCGGCGGCGTTTATCGTTCCCGTCACAACAGCAGCGGCCTTCCATCTTTATCTCTTGCAATGAAGTTTGCTTTCGTTATTTTCTTGATTGTTACATCCGGTTAGTTTCATATTTCATATATGTATGAAAAGTACATGTTTATGTTTATAATTCATAAGAAAAAATATGGTTTGTTTTGTAGTGATGACTATCGTAACATTTCCGGATGTTGAAGCAACACAAAGTTCATTACCTGAAAAAACTCCTCAGCTTGTTGTTCATCATGAAGCTTCGCCGCATATGGTAGATCCACAAAATATAACATGCGATAAAAAGTGTCGTTTAACTTGTATTCCTCGTCAATATATTTTATATGTTTCTGCAAATGCTAATTTTATATCATATTTTATCAAAATATCATATTTATCAAATAAATAAATTGGGTGTTAACTAATTATAAAAATTATTTGATATATATTGTGTACATCAACGTTACATTTGAAAGTTGTATGGTAAAAGTTTAAACAAACAAGATGCAATGATAGGAGCTCTACTGCAATTCTATTTTTTAAATGATATATTGGTTTGTTGCAATAATTTTTTTTTCAGTGTTGCTATATCACTAATTTCTTGTATATCTAATTCTCAACGTAATTGGAATGTTCAATGCATTGTTTGGTTTGAACGTCATTTCATATTTCTGCTTATTTAGTTTCACACAATAATGTATGATAAATGTATATATAAAAATTGGTTTTTTAAAAGCTCTATATGTAAGTATTGTATTTTAGAACATGACTTTGTCCTATATATAGAATATGGTTACAAATTGTTGCGTGTAACAATTCAAAATCATGTTTTATTGACAAAATCAACTTAGGAAGTTGGTGATCGTTTTAGAAAATCAACAAAAAATTCATAATTTATTTGAAAAAAAATCAATAAAAGTTAGATATTTGGTAAGTGCACAATTAATTTTTTCTACATTTCCCCGTTTTTCATTCTTGTATTTGACATTTTTAGATCCAACAAAATCTTTAAAAGACAAAAGAAAAGAGGAAAAAGGCAACAAACTCGGTGGTAAACTGTCAATATGTATGATGAGTTCGTCCACGGAAAATAAAAGGCAGTCCATGCGCAAAATGATGGATTGTGGGAAAGCACATGAGGCGTAACAGGTGAAAGGATGACGAAGGAAAAATGTCAACGTCACAGAAAGAGAATAATACGGTTAACACACATGTTAGAAACTTTTAGAGCACATGTTAGCTCGTTATCGTTTTTATGTATAGATATTATCTGAATTGTAAACTCTAGAAACTTCTTTTTCCTCATTCTCTTTGTGGGAGGAGACTCTTGCAAAGTGAGAAGATGAATCTGCGTTTCTTATGAATGCTGCTTCATTATTATCAATTAAAAGTTATAGTTCTGTTTTCTCTGTTCTTTGTTGTTGAGAATTATTGACTATCGTTATCAGAAAGTAAACACAAAAATGCATGAGAAATAAGGTTAGCAACAAACAAAAAGCCTATATTAGGATATTGAGAGAAGAAATTTTGCATCTGCAAGAATGAATACTTTTCTCCATTTCTCTTCGGCCCAACCTAATTGTATTAACCAACCATACATAAACATTCTCTGAGTCACACATTAACCAAATTTACATTCATCATTATAAGCCAATAACCCATATAATCCGATTTGACATAACTGAACGGTATTGTAAGCAAGCATGGTCAATTTCCATATAACCGAACCAAAAAGTTAAGGACAAAACTTTACCAAACAAATTTAATACACCGTATTCAATAATATACCTTTTTACCCTATAAAGAAATTGAATTGATCACAATCAAATCTCAATCATCAATAACGTAGCAACCGTAGAACCAACATAAACCCTAAAAAATGCTCAAAAACCACATAAACCATAAAGCTTCGAGATATACAGAGTCCCCCCCATCAGAATCTGTTGAAATCTAAATTCAATCACTCATTAAATATCGTTAAGATCTATAAAGCTCCAAAACCCTAGATCCTATAATTTCAAAACAAATACATCAATCTTCTTGAAGTTCTCAAAACAAAAAGACTAAATCTTTGAGGAGAAAAGTACTAAAATATTATGGATTTGGAATAAAACCCAATACCATAAATCAAACGGATCACGCAACTTTCAACAAATATTTCAAGTTCCTACCATAAGATGAAGATCAAGTCAGATCTAGTATTCGGATCCTTTATATTTTCACCTCGGACTCCGATTCAGTTGATGCAAGGCGGGAGCTGACAAACCAACCATGACGACGACGACAAAACACATGTCGGTGTCAGCCAATCAGTTCCCGACCTGCACCAAGCGAATCCGAGACCGCCGGTAACTTTTATTACCCATCATTGTATCTCGGAGAAAAAAAAGAAAGATGAAAGAGAAGAAGAAACAGTTACCAAATCTGGCAAAGATTTTTTTCTCTGATTTGTTTTTTTAGGTCTTTTTATCAAATATCGAGAGATTACTTTAGCCTCCTTTTGCTGAGTATTTTATCAAAACGACAGACCAATTATTTATTTACGCGTGTCCCTCACACGACATGACATCACATTCTTGTTTCCGGCCGGCGTCCTAAAACTAGGTTTAAGTACCATCACGTGACGTAATCTATGACTGCCACGTGGATTTGGTATGAATCCTGGTTTGGATGCCTCTGAATCAATCCCGGTATGGTCGCTAATCCTAAACCTGGTGAGATGAAAAGATTCGTAGTATAAACAAAACTTTTATATTTATTACCAAAACACATACCGATCCCGGTTCAGTCCGCTTTGGCCGCTACTAGACGACTAATAATATTTTATTATTTACATTATTGACGAAAGAAAGGAAAATGAAGTATTAAAAATTTACAAAGATTTTGCTTAACCAACATAGTTCACAAGCTCAGGTGGCGTGGGGGGGATTGAGCCACCACGGAGCAAACTGAAGACAGAGCCAGTAATGCTAACGACTCTTGGGACCACAATTCGAGCAACTCTTGGTAGAGTCGGGTAAGTAAGAGTGCCGACGATAAACCAATTGAGACTCATAAGAGCAACTGCATCTAAAGCCGGTTTATCCTTAACCGTAGAGAAAAATTGAACCACACTTCTCAAAGAGATACCAACCACAGTGAAGAGTGCACCTATGAGTGGAGTACACATTTCTTGTTCTTTGGCTTCATACATTACTATACCCACCACGACTGCGAGCATCGCGCTGAATATGCTTCTCGAAACCGCAATGTTCCTCTCTAAACCAAGGACTCTTGGTGTTAATTCTTCCTCTTTTGGAATTGTCGATTTTGCAAACGGGTAAAGAGGTGATTTAACCGATGTAAACTCGGCTTTTCCCTTTAAATCATAAGGGATATTCTTTGGCTTCGGTGCTTCTTCCTTGGGTTTAACTTTACCTTTCTTGCTCCAATGATAGTCGTCTTTTCCAGTACCTTCCTTCAGTTGAAGATTTTCCTCCTTTAGTTCTTGCAGCTGTCAAACCCCACATGGTTAGAAAATATATATGTATATGTTGGTTATGCAACAAGTTGTTGATTTAAAGCAGTCCTTAATACCTCGGCCTCTAGCTTCTCTATTTTGGAAATGGCTTCATCATGTTCATCTTCTAGTTCATCTAAGTCGCGTTCCATGATTCTATATTCTTTTATTGCTTCCCGGAGAGTCTCCTCTATTTCTTTTCTATTCCATTCAAGACTCTCTAGCTCATACCGCAACTCATCAAGACTCTGCTCAAGCTGTAAAATACAAAGGATCTCAATTGGAATGTACACAATATTATGGACTTCTCAAAATGCTCAGTTTTCTTATCGAAATTCGCATAACTCTCTAATTAAGCAGATTCATTCAAATGTGAATTCCTATAATTCAGAATCAATCAAAGATGGCTGAGACAATTAAAGTTCGCTTAATCTTAAGGATCATTAACTAAAAGATTGCTAATATAATCAAAATGCGCATAAATCTCTAGGATCATTACCAAATCTTGCACGGTCAACCAAAGTGAGTATTCATTTTTGTTTTTTTTTTTAAGAATCAATCAACGGTTAAAACTGGATACAAGAAAAGGTTTGGAAACCAAAACGAACCAGTCTTTCCCTTGGAATAGAAGCGAAGAAGCGAATCGGGAACGTAAAGAGGAGAATAGATCCCCAGATTGTGCCCCACACAGCTCTCCACAACATACTTACGTTGAACAAGATTGCAGAAGTGACCATATCAGTAGAGACAAAGGTTGTAACAAGAGCTGTTCTAAGACAAAACACACATGCGTGTATGCAGAGAAAGATAGGTCTGGTCATAAGATAAACTGAAGATGAGACCAATCCAGATACCAAACCTCCAAGATCCATTTCTCTTCAACTAAAAAAAAAAGAAAAAAAAATCCCATAATGAACCAAGATGATTGTAATTTTTATTGAAGCGGCATCTAAACTCTGACAGAATCCCTTAATAAAAGATTAAGAGCTTACCTTTTTTTTGAGCAAGAGTAAGAGTCAGCAGAGTCAAAGAAGAAATTGTAGCGACTGAGGAAGAGTATGATAGTAAAGAGAGGAAAATTGATAGGGAAAGAAACAGAGGAGGTGGCAGAGAGAGGAAAGCCATAGACGACACGTTGAGTGTATTTTCTGAAGTCATTAGGATTTTGGATAAAGATCAGAGCTTTGAAATTCTAGTTGGCAGAAAAATACAAAAATTAATATACATTTGATGTTAAAAAAAAAGAAAGCAATATAAATATAATTTTGTAAAATTAAATAACAAAAAGAAAACTACTATATTTAATAGCATGAGTTTTGTAGGAACTGATTTAATACACAGATCACTCCTCTTACTCTGCCCCAAATAACAAGCTTAATGAGCTCAGATGGCATTAAACAGACCCTCCCAGCTAGAGTCTTAGGAAAAGATGTAAACCCATCTCAAGAACTAGTTGGATAGTTCCGATAAAGAAGAAGCTTCAAACTTGTGTTTAACGGTTGGAATTTGGCTCATTGAATTTTACTTTGAAATTGCTTCTTTTGTTGCAACTGGTTTTGGTATTGAAAACAAGCTTTTAACTCTCCTTGAAATATGTGGTGCAATTTTTTCAAAGACTGTCTTCTAAAAAAAGTGATTATGGAACCATGCAAAAAGCATCTAAATAGGAAGGTGTCGAGGTGATTATAGTATGTTGGGGCAAGTGTGGTTGCATCAAGATATGTGGCAAAACGAGTTGTCTAGTACTACATTCACCTTACAAAAAAAACTTTCTTTATGGGTTTGGCTATAGGTTTAAATTTATTACGTGTATTTGAAGATTCATGATTTCGTGGTAGATTTTATTTTAGGGAGTTTACTCAGATGTCATACAATTTAGGTAATATTACAGAATCATACAAAACTTTTTTTATTACTATCATATTTTGGGTATTTTTAATATATCTATCGTACTTTTGTTTTAAGTTACAGGAAAAAAACGTAATTACACAGAATGCCATTGCCACGTCAGAAATCGCTGACGTGTATTAAATAACTCAGCTGTAACGCGTTATACTGTTATAGAGGTAATTGACGACTGATTTATGGAAAACATCTGAGTTATGAGCGGATGGCTGACTTAGAGCATAACTCAGTCAAGAGTTACGGCTGATTTAGAAAAAGAAACAGTTAACTTATATTTGCAAGAAACTATATTTTGGAAAAAAAAACATTTTAAATCATTACCTAGCTCTGGTTCGGGGAGCTTGCATTGATATGAGTAGGAAGGTTATCAATAATAGCTTGAGTTGCTGGCAATTGTTCTCTTGGGGGAGGTGGAAACGGCAGAAGAGGAGATGGTGGCGTAGGGGGAGGAGAGAAGTGTCTTCTGGTGGAGGTGTTGGAGGAATCAGAAGGGATGCGAGAGATATATTACTCAATTTATGAAAAAATGTGTGTTTTAATGTTCCACATCGGTGGGTTGGTAAAACTAAATTTATGTTATTAATAAATTAATAAATTTTTATCTGTTTAATTACTACTTTAAATTATTTCATAAAATAATGATACTAATACAACAAACAAACAATATAAAACTGTAATGTACATCAAATAAATTAAAATAATATAATATTCTAAAATTATAAGTATTCAGAAAGATAAATATAGATTTACCAAAGAATTGCAATATTAAGCAAATACTGTCTCAAACAAAATAATTTTTTAAACAATATAAACATAAATTTTATTATTATATTATAAATTTTAGAAAAAGTTGATCTTTGCTTTATAGCAAGAGATATAATCCTAATTAATATTAAACAAACATTTTTCTATATTTTTCTTGACTATAAAAATTTGAAAAACATTCTTACCATTTTTAGTTGATTCGTATATATAAGAGTAATATAGTAGCAAGAATGACAAAAAGTAATATTTTTCATAGAACTTCATTTTGATAGTCTCATACTATAGGTTGTTCAAATGCTATAACTATAATCATTAATCATTCATTCAAATTTATGTATATATATATATTTTTACATAACTGAATTCATCTATTGTTAATTTATGTTTTTATCACCAAAAGATTTTTTCTACATATGGAATGTTCAAGTCAAAACTAAAAAAGTCCATAGTATCCAAAACATTTTCTTTTATTTAGATCAAATTTTCTCAACTGATTTTAGAATGTTAATGTAAAATCTTAAGTCATAAAAAAAAAATCTCACTGTAAGTTAATATTACAATTTTATTAATTTACAAACGATTTACCGATTTACCGTACGAAGATTGCAACTAAACTTTCCAAATTCAACAATCAATTCATCATAATTTTTTTTAATCCAACCACTTCATCTTCAATCTCATCTAGACAATCTATAAAACTCCAATTCTAACCTAAAATTCACTCAAATATTTTTTCTGAAACCGTCGTTTTTTTTTTTGTTGATCTGCACCATTCCAACGTCTTGATCGTGAAATTATCCAAATTTTTAAAAGTCAAATTCAAATTTTAAAATTAGCTAGTATTCAATTTTTTACCTTTTCTAATATATTACAGAAATATTAGTTTGAGTAAGTTTGAATAATTAGATGACAAATCTCTCTCATGATTAGAAAAAAGGTTAATGTTAATTTGGTTGCAATATTAGTTTGAGTGTAATGTTTTCCGAGAACATTTAGATGTTAAAACTATATAGCCATTTAGATTCTTTTGGGTGCGGTCAAGGTTCCTCCAAGTTTTCGTTACATATAGCTAAAAAACCTTGTGTTTTCTTATCTTACTTGACAATCAATTAAAAATTTAATATTATCTATTAGAGTATATTGTTAAGTAAACCATAAATTGAGTCTGTAATAGATTGTGTTCTTTCTTCGTCGAGGTTCAGGGCCGTCCATAGGGCAATCAACTCAAGCAAAGGATTAGGGCATCAAAAAAATTAGGGCATTTTTTTGTAAAATTATTATAGAGTTTTTATATATATCTAAAGATTTTTACAAAAATGTGGACTTTAATATAAGTGCAAATCATAGTTTTTGAGGTTAATTGTTAGTTTTAGTTTTGATTTTTTCCATTTTGAGGTTAATAGTTTGCTTTGTTAAACTATTAGATAAATCTTTTCATCAAAACTAATGTTTTGATTTTGGTTTGTGTTAATAAATTTTCAAAACACTAAATATAAAGTCTTATATACCATTAGTTATAATTTTTTGGTAATATATAAAAGGGCGTGTTTTTTAGTTCTGACATATGGCACTAATAAATGTCGGACCGGCACTGTGGAGGTTGTATCTTCGTTCTAAAGAAACATGGTCCTTCGGGTACTGATTTAATTTCTGTTGACCAGCATCCCAATTTGTATTGACGTATATCACTTTTGGAGGAAGTATATGAGCAACAAAGAGCTATTTTGAAACAGAGAACAAATGATTGCTTAACGTGCAAGAATTCCCGCGAAGTTGGCTTTATCGATTGGGAGGCGTTGCTAAATTTATGTTTAATCTTTGGTCCGCTATGTTATTGTGATGAGATTCATTAAAACATTTTGCTTTATGGGAATTTAGCTGTTACGGTCTACCAAGAATCAGTAGCTTTTCCTCCACGGAAACAAAAAAGAGCAAAAGATAAACAGAGCATGATTCACAATCCGAATGGACCAAAGCCAACTTCTTCACCTGGTTTCTGTCAAAATGCCATATAAGAACACCCTGATCTGAGTTTGAAGCTCTATTTAGCGTATTTCCGCAGCGACTGTAGATTACGATCCCTCACTTCTTTTAGGCACATCTGGGATGAAGTCTTAAATTCTGAGGCAGCTCAATACTCGTCAATGTAGTAAATAGTTCTTATTTGTTATCTTTAGGTTCCAACTTCACTAACGTGGAGATCGAACACCATTGATCCAGGTCTTGTTTCTCTTAAACCGCCTTCTTGATTCAATCCTTTTATTTTCTCTACTATCTCTGTATGTTTTATTCTTGTGCAACCAGAGAGATTCATAAACTTAAGATTCTTTAGCCGACCAGTGTTTGGGATACTCTCCAAACTTGAGCAGCCTTGAAGATCAATTCGCTCAAGGCTACAAGCTTCTGAGAGTTCATCAACTTCAACTTGTTGCTGAGAGTGGCTAAGATTTATTATCTTCAACTTTGCTAAACTCTGTCCAACAAAGACACATAATGAGAATTTAGCCTAACCTTGGTTACTAGCCCGAGATTCTGAAGCTGACTATAAGGCATATTCATTTCAACAATGTGGCTAGGATTGAAATCTTGAGGCAACAATGGCAATGGATACCTTTCCCAGTGAAGTAGCCTGAGCTCATAAGGCAGAGAGCGAAGCCCTTTAGGGAGACGGAGCTTTTGATCAGCAGTTTTAGAGCTTGAACTGTAAATCTTCAACAGTCTAAGATTATACATATTCTCAAACGTCATAGGATTAACATCAAGGGTTGAGTTTTTTGTGTCAAGAAAAATCCCTTGAATAACTTCAGCGCCCTAGAAAAAACACACACACACACATGAGGATCAGATTGATTCAGAGGTCTAAACAAACCGATTTGGACCAGACAATATAAACAAAAATTAGACACTTTCTTAATGCTCAGACCCTTGTCTAAAAATATTATCCCCTATATATTAATAGAGAAGCACTCTCTTGAAAAAGCTGATATGTTGCAGCCAGATAGCTCGAGACACATTTAGCAAAAAAAAAACCCTTCAATTATCTACTTAATTAATAACATGCCACTATATTTAAAAAAAAAACAATTAGCTGAATAATAATTAGATATCTCATCAATTCTCATACAAATTTAAATATCATAATATTAACACTAATAAAATAATTACATACGTATTTTAAGTCAAAATTTCACTAAAATTCACTTACAAATATACAAGTCAAAGTTATATTATTTTTAAGAAATCAATATTTCAATATAAGTAAAATATTCTAAAAGGCTATAAAAACATATAAAGTTAATAAAAATAAAGAACATATAACTTATTAACAAAATCATATAAAAAATGTCATGTTTTATATTAGTATTATTACCATAATAATTTAAATAACAAGCTTTCAATAGTTATTATAATTGATTATAAACAGAAATATATTACCCATGAATTATCTCCAACTCACTTAAGGAAATTTAATTCTCAATAAATATAGATTTATATATATTCATAAATAAATATAAAAATGACAACAAATTAGGGGATATCATGATGTGTGATTATTTATAAATATCTAAGTATGTAAACTAATTAATCTCAATATTTAATGTGATTATTCATTAAAAATGGAAATATCGATAACCAAATATGAATATACGTTTTAATTGTACATTAATAATCAATATGCTATTAAAAAGGAATGAGACAATAACCTTTATCATTATAAATAAACTTAGTACCCAAAAAAATCATAATATATTTAAAATGAGTGATTAATAGATTATGAAAAATTGTTAGTTACTCGATTAACCATAAATATAAAAATTCAACTTTTAAAGGAATAGAAATGTGGTGAGAATCTTTTGCAATTAGAACTGGTAAAGAAGTTATTGGTTAGGAGGGCCTATAGTGTTTGAATGACTCGAGAGCTTGGTATATGTTTTTAACTTGTCATATTAGAGTGGTGTGTCCTTGAAGAACCAATTCCGCACTTTCCTTGTCAGGATGTTGTCTCTTGCCTATTAAATGAAGCAACGAATCTTCCTACCCAATTAGAATCAAACAGAAGCTTACAAACCAGGAGAACTGGGCGGAAGATAAACAACCTGAAAGAAAAGATTCGAGTAAGCGATTCTTTGCTTCGCTTTGATGCACAAAAAGCATCTACTTTTACTGAGATTTTTTGCTTGTTTGGTCTTAGGGATGCCTTCAATTGTCGATATTTTCAAGAATTACAATGCAACTCCTCCATCGAAGCAAGAGAC
>NC_141899.1:36367332-36402545 GCF_030686135.1 Camelina sativa
TGCCTCTCGATCTCTGGCTCGCTACAAAAGACATATTGTGCAAAGATATTTTGTATTTGCAAAGGAACCGTACGAACAACCACAGTAAGTATTTAGTTTTTAAAATATAAATAAATATAATAGTATAGTATTTCTAAAATTTACTGATCTACACTAACGTATGCGATTATTATTCTGATCATAAATATGTCAACTAAAAAAAAATTATCCCTAATGCAGGTCTAATGTTAAGTCAGGAACAGATAACAAACTTATGCTTAGCTGAGATTGAAATAATTATGCGGTCCAACGGAAGCTCTCTGTCAACTATTGTGAATATGCCTAAACCAGACCAATCTGTGATGGATAATAATGAGAATAGGCTTCTAATAGATGAGAGAAACTACAGCCGTGATGAACAAAGAGAGAATTTAGACAAGTGGTTACGTATGTCGACCGATGAGTAACGAAGTGTCTACCTAGAAATTATTGAAGCTGTGAATTGTAACAAGGGAGGTATGTTTTTTGTTCATGGATTTGGTGGTACCGGAAAAACATTCTTGTGGAGTATTCTTGGCGCTGATATTCGATCTAGGGATGATATTGTTCTTAATGTTGCATCGAGTGGTATAGCTGCTTTACTTATGGAAGGTGGTAGGACAGCTCATTCTAGATTTGGTATACCCATCCATGTGGACGAATTTACAATATGTTCGATAGATGGTAAAGCACATGTTGCCGAGTTAATTAGAGAAGCAAAGCTCATTATATGGGATGAGGCTCCAAATGAACAAATATTGTTTCGAAACCTTGGATAGGAGTATGCGAGATATTATGAAGTGTGATCGGATTTTTGGAGGTAAAGTTTTTGTTTTAGGGGGTGATGTTAGACAAATTTTACCGGTTGTGCCAGAGGCTGGGAGAGTTGGAACAGTTTTAGCCTCTATAAACTCATCATTGCTTTGGGATAGTTGTAAAGTACTTCGGCTTACACAAAACATGAGGCTTCGCAAGGCGAAAAATAGTCAGGATGCAGATGCTCTCTCCACATTTTCAAAATGGCTACTCAATATTGGGGATGGCAAGATCAACGAGCCTAACAATGGTGAGGTAGAAATAGAAATACCCGAGGATTTATTGATTGTTGCATGTGATAATCCTATAGAAGCAATTGTTAAACAGATATACGGTCCATCATTTGCAACAAGGACCGATGCAAAATTCTTTTGCGAAAGAGCTATTCTTAGTCCAAGAAATGATGACGTCGATAAAATAAATCAATATATGCTCTCTCAACTTCCAGGTAAATTAAGAGTGCAACTTTTTAAAAAATATTTTTTTTGCAAACAAAATTCAATATAAACAGTTACTTATTTGAATTTTATTATATCGAGGGGAAGAAAGACAGTATTTGAGTTCAGACAGCATCGAGACTTCCGATACAAGTGCATACGACGATATGATCTACACTCAGGAATTCTTAAACAGTATTCACGTTTCTGGATTACCTAACCATGTTCTGACGCTAAAAAAGGGAGCACCTATCATGTTGCTTAGGAATATTGATCCTAAGCGAGGTTTATGCAATGGTACGAGATTGATTGTCACACAAATGGCGAATCATGTTATTGAAGCAAGGATTGTAACAGGTAAAAGAAACGTCAACGACAAAGTTCTTATCCCTAGGATGTTTGTGTCGCCACCGGATGCAAAGTTTCCCTTTCGTATGAGGCGTCGTCAGTTTCCCGTTGCTCTTGCATTTGCGATCACTATAAATAAAAGCCAAGGACAGACGTTGGAACATGTTGGATTGTATCTACCCAAGCCCGTATTTACACATGGACAACTATACGTTGCATTTTCCAGAGTTACAAGCAGAAAAGGATTGAAGATTTTGATTACAGATGAAGAAGGGAAATGTCAGAACAAAACCCTTAATGTAGTTTTCAAAGAAGTCTTTGAAAATATATGATTTTCTTTTAAGCATCTAATATCTACTATAACGTTCCATTCCATAATATTGTCATCTGATTCTCAGTTTTTTTCACCTTAATGATATTACCTTTTAAAATATCAATATACAAGTGTTAAGTTTTTAAAAATGAGTACGTAAAAACATATAAATATCCAAGTGTTAAGTTTTGAAAATTGAGTACGTATAAACATCTTAAACACGTTAACATAAATTATATTTTCTACATAAACAATGTGATGAACCTTATATTAAAACTGTGTTTATTTATATAATATTATAATTTAAAATAATCAGACTAAAGCGAGAAACTAAAAAGATTGAGACGCAACGTTTAGTCGTGACTCTTTGTATTCTTATAAATCAAAAATCCCCTTTTTGTTTTCGTTAACATTGAAGAATCAAGCAAAACCTAATTTGAGAGAATCATGAAATTCGATTATATTGCTGGTCTGGTTCGAGAAAGAACTAATTGGTATATCAATGTCAAGGTCTTACACTCTTGGACAGTCAGAGAGTTCTTCAAAAAACGAGTTCTGCTTCTTGTGGATCAAAAGGTTAGAGTCATTATCTGAATGATATTTACTTAAATTTCGAGTTCTAACAGTTGTTGTATATAAGACTTCTTACAAATTTTTTGTTAAACTGTGAAGGGTGACACTATTGAAGCTCCTTATTTGAATGATACACTCGCTAACCTCCCGAAATATATATACGATGGTGAGTGGTACAATATTAGAAATTTCAAAGTGATCTATCCAACCCTGGAGGATAGGAATACTCATCACCCCTATCAGATTAAATTTACGGGTCAAACCACAATGACGCTGCTCGAATCATTGAGTCCTAAGAATTACTTTAGGTTCGAGGATTTGGATGACATAAAACATGGAAGAATATATCAACCCATAACTTTCGGTAAGTATTTCTTAAATTGATTATATTAGTTTGAAACAATCCGTCTATATAGTTAATTGGTATCTTTGTGTTTGAAAAGTAGATTCTTAATTTTAGGATTTATGAAACTTTGTGTATTGGTTCTTCACATAAAAAAGGAATAATAACACTTTACCAATAATAGATTAGCAACACTTTGAAAACCTATATTCTCTTTTTCCCAAATTAGATGTTTGTGCGTGTATAATGGATGTGGAAGATAGAAGAAGGCCTGGGAGTATCATTGATATTAATGAAGTTGTTCTCACATTGTTGAATGGCAGGTACAAGATATTTAATTTCCCTTTATGATTGTTACAATTCAAAGTAGTTTCTGTCAACATTTTAATTGAGTTGATAAACATGTAGGTGTGAGACTGTGAAGTGTCGTCTCAAAGACAACCACGCTACTGAATTCAGGACCATATGGCAATCAAGCGGGTGCCATCTCATATACAAATCCGAACCTGTATTCTGTGTAATGCGGTTTATGAGGGTTGGAGAATATGAAGGTATGTAACATAAGTTTTAATTATCATAAGGTAATCAATAAAATTACCTAAAATTCTAAATGTCCATAGGTTCACCATGTCTTGAAAATACCTTAAACTCTTCGAAGATCTTCATAAAACCAGAGTACGAAGGACTGGAGCATCATCAGGCTATGTAAGATGTAATTATTTTTATGAAATCAAGTTCTGTATGATGTTAAAGTCAAATTTCTTAAAACAATTTATATATTTGCAGGACTGAATTTGCTGGGCGTTATTATATAAAACATGTGATGAACCAACAAGGTTAAAGCTCAGTAACTCAAATGTAAAGAATGGGATGTTGGCTGTCTCTTTTTCTTCTATTTAAAGGACTCTATATTTTAGTTTTTGTATTAACCGCTACTCAAATCCAACTTTCCGTTACTCTAAACTTTATTTTGTAATTTAGATAATACATTCTAATATCGAACTTTTGGAAATTGCTTACGCTCTTACAAAATTTGGTATTACTTATTGAATCTCAATATCTGTTTACTACAGTTTAGAAGTTTATTTAAAAGACTCAATTAGTAATTCACATTTAGAAAATTATTTTTCTTTAGTGAAATAAGTCTTTTACTATATATGCAAATACAAAAATGTATTTATAATCCAATAAAATATTATAAACTTTAAAAAAATTAGTTTAGAAATATAACATATCATAAAGTAACAAAACAATTATTATTAAAATCTTAATACCGCGCTTTAGGCGCGGGTACCTCCCTAGTGTTCCGTATGGGATAAGAAAAAATGGTAAAGAGAGAGAGAAAGAAGTAACTAATGGCCGAAAATTCTTAAATAATAAATAAAGTTGAATGATCACAAATTTGCGTAAACTGATAATTCCTGAACTTTTAAAATATGAGAATTCAATCAAAAAAAACCCAAACTTTCCAAAATTTACCAAAAAAAACATGAATTTTTGGTCTTGCCAAATAAATACTCAACTTTTGTTGATTTTCAAATATAATAACAAACTTTTCATTGACTTACCAAATTAGCACGCTGTTTATAAAATTAACAGACATATTAAACGTCATTAACACTACCGTTAACTGTTGGGGTTAAATCATACACGTCATTTTGAAATTTTTAATTTAAAAAAAAAAAAATCGCCAAGAATCGAACTCGTGTTATGAGAGTACATAAGGGAGGACTATACCACTGGACCAGCGGCAACTTTTAAATATTATTGCAACATACTTGTTTTTATTATATGCGTACACGGAATTAAAAAAGAATATAATCAGAGTTTATCGACTTTATCGTCTCGAGAGAGAAGAAAACGCAAGCAGGTCGATCTTTTTTTTTTCTTTTCAACCTTCTTCAATTCACAGATGACATAGATCTACTCATTGATTTTTTTGTTGAAACTAATTTCTCTTGATTTGTACTCTTTTCCAGAACTTAAAATTGTTCAGATTAAACCTGCAATTTAGTACCAAAATCTAGAAATTAACTAACAAAAACCTGCAAACTAACCAACTAAAATAAGGAAAAACTGCAATTTCTATTCACTTGCAAAACCAAAACTTAGAATTGTTCAAACCAAAACTGAGAATTGTTCAAACCAAACCTGCTACTTAGTTCCAAAATCTGAAAATTAACTAACAAAAACCTGCAACTTAAAATGGACTAAATAACATAACATAAAACAGGGTTGAGCTTATGCCTAGGATAACCAACTACCCCATCCTCTCTTCTTCGACTGATGCAAATTCCGACCGGGAGGACTTCTGTCAACAATGTTACTCCTTTTCTTAGCCATCGATTTTGAATCAAGAGAAAAATCCTTAAATCTAGAAAAAAGTAAAATCGAGAGAAATTAGTTTCAGCAGAAAAAATAATCGAATAGATCTGGGTAACCTATGAATTGGAGGTTGAAAAATTAAATTGACCTGTTAGTTTCAACGGAAAAAATGCTTGCGTTTTCTTCTCTCTCGAGACGATAAAGTCCATAAACTCTGATTATATTTTTTTTTTTTGTATTCCGTGTAAGCACATAATAAAAACAAGTATGTTGCAATATTGTTTGAAAGCTGCCGCTGGTCCAGTGGTATAATCCTCCTTTATGTACTTTCATAACCCGAGTTCGACCCTTCATGATGCATTTTTTTTTAAAATTAAATTTTTTAAAAAGACGTGTATGATTTAACCCCAACAGTTAACGGGTGGTGTTAACGACGTTTAATTTATCTGTTAATTTTATAAACAGTGTGCTAATTTGACAAGTCAATGAAAAGTTTGTTATTATATTTGAAAATCAACAAAAGTTGAGTATTTATTTGGCTAGACTAAAAATTCATGTTTTTTTTGGCAAAGTCTGACAAGTTTGGGTTTTTTTTGGTTGAATTCTCTTTTAAATATAGACAAAATGTTATGCAAATGATGAAAGATTATGTCTTAATTTCACGGTGCAGACAATTTAGACCTGTTGTTGTGTTAGTAAGCATTAATGAAATGACTTTGAGAAGAAAAAAAAAAGATACAAGGCATGCTAAAAGCACAAATAAGATTTGTACTCTTTTCCCTCATTATGTTCCTGTGCCCTTTGCAAAACTTCCTTATAGACACAGCAGAAACAGCCAAACTGAGGATGAGTTTCATTATCATTAAGTTTAACTTTGCAGGAGCGGAATATTCGCTGACAATCACATCACATTCACATGCCGTTTGGGTTGGACACCTTTTAAAAATCTTAACTCGAGACATCTGTGTTCCTCGATACGACCGTTTACATTTTCTAGTTTCTATTATCAATACACATCACATGTTTCTGGACCAAGCAAGGCTATAAAGGCTACTAGTAATAAACAATATAACCCACCCACCATATGACCTGAAACCAGGCTGTGCTTTTTGGACTTTCCACGAAAATCTTATTTAGTCATTCATTACCCGTTCATTCAGAAATCTTCTTTAAATCCAACATAACAAACGAATTCAACTCAGCCGTTATCAAAAGCTAGAAAGCCATGTTTTCCGATGGATCCTCAGATTATTAGCCAAGACAAAAATAATAACAATCAGAAAGTTCATCTTTCCATACGCAATAATAGGACATATCTTACTGTTTCACCGCAAGGCAAGATGATGACGGCCTTACTTACTAGGGGAATCCATCAGTTTTGTGATATCAGAGACTGTTCTTGTATAATAGTCTGGTTCAATCTTGTTGTCTTTTTCTAGTAGATCCGATTCACTTGTCACCCCTGTTTTTGACAAGCCCAACAACTTTTCAGTTCACTAATACATTCATTGTCCACATATCACCATTGACTTGTGATGATGGCTAGTAAAACTCAAAAACAAATATCAAAAGAGTGACCTGTTAAGACCAGGAGGGTTTTGCAGCCAGCATTCTGGCCCAAACAAGATATCAGTATCTAGCCTATCACCCACCATGCACATTCTTGACGAGTCTGTCCCAAATCTGTAAACACAAGGAAAAGATACCTCTTCATCACACAATGCTATATATAGTGCACACTATGAGCTGAGAAAGGAAGTGCACTTTTACTTTTGTAGCAGAAAGTCCATCATGAAAGTAGATGGTTTGCCAACAACTATTGGTTCTCTTTCAGTTGATCCACACATCGCAGCAACCATACAACCAGCACCTAGAATTACGAGTAAGAATTTGATGCTGTGACAAGCATACTGCTACTTTGGGCGCTGTAGCATTTTGAGTCTAATGACCATACCAGGCCACTCCTGCAGATCTGTCATATGTCCTACTGCATCACGGTTGGTCGCAATGAAAAGACATCCAGGATTCTCACGTACACAGAGGGTCCCGTACCTGCCGTTACCGGTTATAGTGTTAGACTAGACTCTCAAAAACTGGATTAAAACAACCGACTTGTATGCAATTAGTATAATCCATCTTACTGAAGCTTATAGTAGTTAATGTTGGGGTCTAGTCCGACTACAACTGCTCCAACCTGAGACAGGAAGACATGAAGAAACATGGAGAGCAAAATAGAAGAAGAAAAAGAAAAGCAAGATTCTATATACGGCCAATTAGGAATCAAAGTCTGATAGGCACATTACACTTTTATCATGTTCAAAGAGACAGTTTGATTTCCATTGTGCCTTCTTTTCACCATCTTCCTGCAGGGAGACAAATACTGCTGAGGAACTCGAAGTATCCAATGTTTGGCTGGTTTAAACACTCATCAGGGCCAATATCTATTAGTCGTCAAAGCGATCATAGTAAAAGTAGTTCCAAAAAAGAAAAAAAAAAAAGACTACTTACGGGACCACCAAGACCTGAAAAACCAGCAATCTGCAGCTCCTCGAGAACACCCTCTCCACCAATCACATAAACCTACAAACAGCAAAGACGAAATAGTGAGAAAACAAGGACGGGATAGAGACATAAGGAAATTTTGTTAGTCAAAGACGAACCTTCTTGTCCTTGGGAAGTTGTTGACTTTGAGGTACATAGCTGCGGCAAAAGAGGAAGAGAAGATCTCATCCTTGCAAAGATAATCACAGTTTAGAAAAAGGCCACAGGACAGGGTTTAGGTAGGGAATGGAAGAAGGTAAGGTACACACCTGAGTAACAGAAGAAAGACCCAAAGATCGGAACTTTTCAGCGTATTGCCTCCTCGATTTGACCGAATTGTTTGTCACAAAGACAACATTTTTACCCTGACACAAAAATCATCAGAGAGAGAGAGAGAGAGAGAGAGAGAGAGAGAGAGAGGGGAAAGGGAAATGGAAAGGGAGGAGAGTGGGAAAAGGTCAAGTGCCTTAGAGCGGATTAGGTCGAGAGTTTGGGAGACGCCATCGATGAGCGTTTCACCCTTCCATATAACACCTGAATCGAATCGAATCGAATCGATGAATCATCATCCATCAGAGAAGGAATTAAGGAATAAAAGGGCAGAGGGTATACCATCGCAGTCAAAGAGGAAAGTGTCGACAGAGTCAAAGAGAGATTTGAAGGTACGGGAGGAGAGAAGCTGAGGCGCCATTAGAGTGGGAGAGTCTGATAAGTGATATAAGTCGTCTTCTTCTTCTTTCCCAGAATTCGGGAATTTGATAGATCGATCTCTAAACGACATCGTTCGTTTCTATCGCTCGTTAATTATTGTATGGCCCAGCCAGGTATTAAAAACGAATGTTGTGGGTTTCAAAGGCCCAAACAGCAAGGAGGGTTCATTTTTCGGTTAGTGAGCTTTGTGTGTGAGGGGGAATCTATATAGACCACACAAATTCAGATAGTTCAAATAATGAAGGGTAAAAGCGTCTTATCATCCACCACCAGCTGGTAATTTGTTTTTTCTTTTCACTTGTTCTTCTTCTTCTTCTTCTTCTTCTTCTTCTCTCTCTCTCTCTCTCAATCACTCACACTTAAAAAAAAAAGAAAAAAGAAAGTGTTTTGGCTCTCTTGATCTGCTGATGCGCTCTCAACTGAACTGGGTGACGATGATGGTGAAGCTTCGAAATCTTGTTCTTTTCTTCATGCTCCTCACCGTCGTCGCTCCTATCCTCCTCTACACCGATCCCGCCGCTTCCTTCAAGACTCCCTTTTGTCGGTTCTTCTCTCAATCTCTCTCTCATATCTCCGATTTGGATTTTGCATTTCTAATCATCGTCTTCTTTGTTTCATTCTGTAGCAGCTAAGCGCGATTTCCTCGAGGACGTAACCGCCTTGGTCCGTATCATATGACACTCTCTCTCTCTCTCTTTTGATGACCTGTTAGGTGTTTTCGACTTGTTCACATTTGTTTCCTTTTCAGACTTTCAATTCCGATGGGAATCGTTTGAATCTGCTTCCGCGGGTACTTTTTTTCCAAGTGGTTTTACTTCAATCAGATCTTTCTTTCTTTAGCTCTCGTTTCTTCAATTTCTTGTTCAACATTGCATCTGTCTATAGGAATCTCCGGCAGTGCTCAGAGGAGGAGAAGAAGTCGTGGTCTATTCCGTCGATAAGAATTCACGACGGCAAGGTACGTGTGATGTGATGTGATGTGAATTCCTCTTTTTTTTTTTTTTTTTTTTTTTTTTTTTTTTTTTTTTCTCCTCCCCCCCTCCTCTCTCATTTCGCCAATTACCTCAGAAGAAGCCAGAGACCAATTGTCTGCTCGAGTTCTTTCCGCCACCGACGATGACGACGACAATTCTATCAAACAAGTCACTGATTCTGCCTCTGAGATTAATAGGGTACGTACGTTGGTGTTTTCTACACCCTTAAAATCTCTTTCTTTTTACCACGGGAATCAGAAGTGGGTTTTTTCCTTGTTGTTGTTAGTTAGGGCTCCAGATTTGGCTTTTTATACTTACTTGATAACTAGTAGTATAAAATTAGGAGAAAACCCTACCTATCCTCCTTGTGGTTGCCTATGCACGTAACGTATGTATGTAGCTTCCTCCTTAGGGGGTCTTGTTGTGCCCACAATTTTTATTTCCCCTTTCCCTCATATATTTGTGCTGTCAATCTCATCATCTTTCAGGAAAGGACCCCTGTTCAATTGTCCCAGCAAACCTCTGAAAAAGCTGATGACCATGAGCCTAATGCTTTCGGAGCTAAGAAAGAGAAGATAAACAACGTCTTGTTGCCTGATGCTCAGGTCAGGCACCTTAAAGATCAGCTTATTAGGGCTAAGGTTTATCTTTCACTTCTATCTGCAAAGGCCAATCCACATTTTGTCAGGGAGCTTCGACTCCGTGTTAAAGAAGTTCAACGGGCACTTGCAGATGCCTCCAAGGATTCGGATCTCCCAAAGACGTAAGTTCCCACTTGTTGTTTATCACCTCTCGAAAAAAACATGTTTCTTCCTCTTCTTAACTGATGATTTCTCTACCCATTTTTTAAATAAAACCCAGTGCTATTGACAAGCTAAAAGCAATGGAGCAAACTTTGGCCAAAGGCAAGCAGATCCAAGATGACTGTTCCACAGTGGTCAAGAAGCTACGTGCAATGCTCCACTCCGCAGAGGAGCAGCTACGGGTCCATAAGAAGCAAACCATGTTCTTGACTCAATTGACTGCTAAAACCATTCCAAAAGGACTTCACTGCCTCCCTCTGCGCCTCACGACAGATTATTATGCTTTAAATTCATCTCAACAACAATTCCCAAATCAGGACAAACTAGAAGATACTCTGCTGTATCACTATGCCCTTTTCTCTGATAATGTTTTGGCTACGTCAGTTGTTGTTAACTCTACCATAACCAATGCAAAGGTAAGAAGTGACTTTGTTCTTTTGTTTTAACATTTTATATTGTGCGTCTTTCTGTTAAACTTACGGGTCTTAATGGTTTATTGGCAGCATCCCTCAAAGCATGTCTTCCACATCGTCACAGACAGACTCAATTATGCCGCTATGAGGATGTGGTTCCTGGACAACCCACCAGGCAAAGCCACCATCCAGGTTCAGAATGTTGAAGAATTTACATGGCTGAATTCAAGCTACAGTCCCGTTCTTAAACAGCTTAGTTCTAGATCGATGATAGATTACTACTTCAGAGCCCACCATACAAATTCAGACACAAACATCAAGTTCCGGAATCCAAAATACTTATCGATCCTTAATCATCTTCGTTTTTACTTGCCTGAGATCTTTCCGAAGCTCAGCAAAGTGCTCTTCTTGGATGATGATATAGTTGTGCAGAAGGACCTTTCTGGTCTTTGGTCAGTTGATCTGAGAGGTAATGTCAACGGTGCTGTAGAGACTTGTGGGGAAAGCTTTCATCGCTTTGACCGTTATCTGAACTTCTCAAATCCACTCATCTCCAAGAACTTTGACCCTCGTGCTTGTGGTTGGGCATATGGTATGAATGTCTTTGATCTGGATGAATGGAAGAGGCAAAACATCACAGAGGTTTATCATCGATGGCAGGATCTGGTATGCAGAAAATATATTTTACTTATGTTTGAGTTGCCTGTCAGTGTGGGCTAAGTCGCATCCGTCTTGATTCCAAGAATGTTTGCTAATCTTATACACGAACGATTTGAACTGCAGAACCAAGACCGAGAATTGTGGAAGCTAGGGACGTTGCCGCCTGGTCTAATCACATTTTGGAGACGAACATATCCGCTAGACCGGAAATGGCACACACTAGGCCTTGGATACAACCCGAGTGTGAACCAGAGGGATATTGAGAGGGCAGCTGTGATACACTATAATGGTAACCTCAAACCATGGCTAGAGATTGGGATTCCAAGATACAGAGGCTTCTGGTCAAAGCACGTAGACTATGAGCATGTTTATCTCAGAGAATGCAACATCAATCCTTAGAGTTAGAGTCTGTTGTAAGAGCAATGTTGTACGTCTCAAAATCTGACGAGATGATCATTACATGAAAAACAAATTGTAGATGACACGGTAAAAGGAGATTCGTTCCAATAGGCACGACCGATGTTATTTTATTTTATTCTTATTTTTTTTTTTTGTCAACGACCGATGTTATTATTGCAATTTGCAACATATATCAACGAGAGGAATTAAAACGAAAGAGTGAAACAACTATTTTCTAATTCTTTGAAATTTTTTATTTTTTTTTGTCGACTTAACGTTCTACGAGTGGAATTGCAACATATATCAACGACAAGAATTATTGCAACATAGAACGCTGTTTAGTTAGAGTACTAACAAAGTATATGTACGAACTAAACCTAAGATCTAGAGAATAGACCTAGACAACGATTGCTAAAGAAGGAAAGAACAAGAAAGTAAAACGACTCAAGCGAGTTTAAGGAGTACGGATTCCGATGTGGAATCTTACGTCTCTCTCGCCAGAGTTATACTATGGAAACTACTAGCTTCTTCTGAGCTCAAACCAAGCTACAACAATGGCGTCTCCTGACAAACTTGTAACGCCCGCGATCCTGAATAGGATCGTAGGCCGTGACTTGGTTCGAGATGATAGGGAGATCTCAGACAAGTCGGGAATGAGCTACTCGCTAGCTCGGACAATGAGGGAAAACGAGCCAAGTATGGGACAAAGATCGGTCAGCTTCAGACAGCTCTCGGCCAGCTGCGGAAAGCTCTCGGCCAGCTGCGGACAGCTCCCGGCCAGCTGCAGACAGCTTGACCAGCTTGCATCAGCTCGGTCAGCTGCCGGGCAGCTACCACTAGCTCGACCAGCTGCCAAGGAGCTCGACCAAGCTCGGCCAACTGGACGGTGGTGGACAGTGTGTGGGTCAGCTAGGAAGTTGGTGAGCGGTCATGGGACGTGGTGACCAAACAGGCACGACCAAACGTGCACGATCAAACGAGAGCGATCGAAAGGGCTTGACGGATAGGTGCCTTTTGGGGCCTAGACATCGGCCAACACCCTATATATAGAGGGCGTGGCATTCATTTCGAGATATCAGCGGAAATCAGAAAACATAGTAAAATCTCGAGTGTGATCGAGAGAGAGAACGAAAGAAAGGTTTCTAAGGCCGAGAGTTCGGTGAGTAAGGTTGGAGTGACGGAGATACGATGATGTACCAACCTTATTGGTTCTGAGGGATTGGGTAGTTGCATCATCGAGCATAAGCATATATAATGCTTCGGTTGGTCCAGCTGGTCGGAGGAAAGGGGGTGGGCTCGAAAGTGGATCGGGAACCGCTAGGTTCACCGTGATATGACCGAACTGATGCGCATGCTACCTCCCTACCGATCAGTGTACCATCCGTAGTGTCCATGTACGGACGGTATGGTTGGAGAAAAGTAAACGCGGCTCGGTGGTTGGACAGGGGATCTGTACAGAAGCCTCGGTACACCATCTGAACTGATGCGCGGGATAACTCTCTACAGGCCAACCGCTGTACTGGATGGATGTATAGAACTTAGTGTGCATTGCATGACATTGTACTGCCTAAGGGAAATGTTATTAATGGCGACTTGGATTTCAAGAAAGGAGGGTGATCGCGGGAAAGGATTAGTTTCAGCGCGAGACTCAAGGCTGGAAAGATGAGTGGTGGTGTTAAGGGTAGCTAGGATCGATTATACAACTTGTACTAGCTTATTATGCAAACTCATAAGTTGTATTGAATCCTTTGATTATATAATACAATACCCGTTTGTTTGCTTTACTCTATGTTTATATCATATAGACTCTAAGTAATGAATCTCAGAATGTGCGAATAAACTTTGTTTAAAGAATGGGCCATAAAATATGACTAAGAAGCGAATTGGGTCGAGAGAACCTCACCGGCCATAGATAGTCCGGGGTCGGGGTCTTTTACTTAGCCATACAACCAACCAACCCCATAGGCTTTTCACCGGCCATAGATAGTCCCTTTGGTGCACGGTGATCGGTTGCGCTTCTCAAACCACTCGTGTTCCCGAAGCTTGGCACTAGACGTGCCTTTAGTTGACCTATCGGTCATACCTTTGAACCTTGATCAACTCATCGTTTTGGTATCAGATCCATGTCCGATCTAACGATCCGACCCCATATTCAAATCGCCAATCAACCACCGACCAGGCCGATACTTCCGAACGACTTATCGACCATACGACCAGTCAATCCAACCTACGGCTCGAATCGTTGATCATTTGATCACCCGATCCAACTATCGAATGAAACACTAATCAATCCTCGAACGATCCAACCATTGGCGCGGATTGTCGCTGACCTTTCGATCAGTTCGATGCTATGATCGAACCGTCGATCATCCTGCGATCAGTTTGACTCCATTGTCGAACCGTCTCTTATCCATCAATCAGTTCGACTCGATTGTCAAACCATCGTTCGTCTCATCGTACATTCGATAGAAAGGTAGCATGCGCATCAGTTCAGACGAGTATCGATGTACTCGCCAAGCCGCACCCCTTTTTCTTCTAAGGCATAGATGGACGATGGATGGATGATGGTGTGTTGAATGGGCTGGGCGTCCGTCCCTTATATAGGAAACCCTTGAAAGGACACGCCCATACCTTGCCCCTTTTCGATGGGTCGCGTCTCTTTGAACAGTCGCACCCTTCTGATGGTGACCGTTGATGCTACCGAGCTACGTTACTCCTCTAGCTCGAGTGTTAGCTGACCAGACCACCCAACTGGGTCAGCACCAGATCAGTTCACCGAGCTAAGTTGAGCTGTCGGCCAGCTCGTCTAGCTGAGCTAGCTAGTGTACCAGCTGATGTAGCTCAGCTAAGTTGAGCTAGCTAGTTCATCAAGCTTCTTGAGCTTGTTAAGCTCATATTCCAGCTAGTTGAGCTAGTAGCTTAGCTATTAAAGCTCATCTAGCTTTCATTTTTCTTAAAACAAAGTGCCCCCCTTTAGTCATTAGAAGGAGTTGTACTCTTTTTCCTACTTCGGGTTTGTCCCATATGTAAGCCTTCCCTATATAAAGGCCTAAACCCTCATTGTAAAAGTAAGAGTTGAATATTGAATTAATTTCCCAAAGAGAGAATCTTTGTTTCTTGTCTCATCCCTCTCCTTAGCCCAAGTCCGGCACTTGGCTCTTGAGAAATCCTAT
Organism: Camelina sativa; assembly: GCF_030686135.1. Lineage (NCBI taxonomy): Eukaryota > Viridiplantae > Streptophyta > Magnoliopsida > Brassicales > Brassicaceae > Camelina > Camelina sativa. The sequence continues at coordinate 36,382,180 of NC_141899.1, forward strand.
GAGATTCACGAACCGGGTTCGTAATCCCCTAGTCCGACCGTATCATGAGCCGAGCCATCTCTCGTGTGTCGTCGCATCAATCCATCGCTTTCGTCCGCTGCGTCCGTCGTTCATCCGTACGCAGCATCCCATCCGCCATTTCCTTGAGAACCGATCGGGTCGAGTTTCTTACTGAGACATTCTCTCATCCGACCATCATTCTCGGAGATTACCGAGTCGAGTTATTCATCGGCAAATCTCGTCCCGCTTCCATCCTTTCCATCCGTCCATCTCTTCTAGAGATCACCGAGTCGAGATTCTCATCGGTCGATCCCCTCCATTCCGCCAATCCTTGAAGAGAGCTGACAAGATTGAAGGTCGTACGTCGTTCCGCAACCGGAGATCCGCGTCCGACCGTCCGCAGAGACCATCCACCATCCACAGCGACTATCCGTCTGCCGCTTCCGTCCATAGTGACCGTCCGTCCGTACGATTCCGTAAACGACCGTGACCTGGGTTCACATCAGCTGGTATCAGAGCTAAAAGTTCCACACAAGGTTGCATCTATCATTTACCTTTCTGTTCTTGCATCTTTTATTATCCTATGCTTTCATTGTGCTCTAGGTTGTTAGTTTCCATCTTTCGTTATTAGTTGTTCTTGCTTGTGTTCTTGAGTGTTCTTAGTTTGCTTGTGCTAGATCTGTTTTAGGGTGTGTTGCTTTTCGTTTTGTTGTTTACAGGGTGTTAGATCCGTTTTTGCTTTTGCCTTGTTGCTTTATTATGTTTTTACCTCTTTGCTTGGTAACATTTAGGGTAAAAGTCATTTGGTTTCTACCACTTGCTTTTTGCTCTTTAAATCTCAGCCAAGTATTTTGAATTTCAAACTGGTCAAAGCCACATTTTGAAATTTTGTGTGGTCTAGGTTTAGTTTTCTTTTGTGTGTTAGAAGATTAGCCACCTCTCATGTCCTTTTGGTCAAGGCCACCACATGTGGAGGTGGACAGCCACCTTTGAACCTTGTGGTCCTTCGGTGAGTTGTCATGTTGACATTTAGTGACTATTTTTGCCAATCATTGGTTGTTCTTTGCTTTTGGCTTTATTAGATAAAGTTGTTTGTCTTTTTCTTCCTTTTGTTAACCATAGGTTTGAATTTAATCTCTTTGATCATTTGCTTAATCCTCTCCTCTTATCTTACTTGCGAGGTACCATTGCCACGTCACGATCGAGTCATCGGCCATACCACCCACGACCGTCCGATCATATAGCCGCGTCAGCGTATCAACATCCGCGTATCATCGTTCAACGCTCGTATCACCGTACCGATGTCCGACCACCGTTGGCCGTCCGTACCCACCGTCCATATCAGCTGTCCGTACTGACGTCCGACCATCATTGGCCGTCCGTACCCGCTGTCCATATCAGCCATCCGTACCCGCCGTCCGTACCGTCGTGCGAACATCATCGGCCGTCCATACCAGCCGTCCGTACCCATCATCCGTATCGTCGCCAACCACCGTTAGCCGCCCGTACCATCGACCGTACCTAGTCCTAGAGCCGTGATTGATAGCCAATTCTTGATTCAACCCTGATCAAGTATGGAATATGAGGACTTCAACTCCGATGACGAACCATGGTACGAAGAACACCATGGTACTGATCAGGAACAAGAGGCCACCGAAGACAAGCCATGGTATGACGAACACCATGGTATCGATCTGGAACCAGAGGCTACCAAGGACGAACCATGGTACGAAAAGGACTATGAAGAAGGACCGCATCAAGAGGAACGCGAGCATGGATCATTGGACTATCATTGGCCGTCTATGTCACGAGCTACGCGCCATAGCGAGCCAAGGATGAATCTCTATGATGATTCCGATAGTGATGACTGGTGTTTGTACTACAAGGATACAAGGCACCTAGCCGCAAGGAGAATGGAGCCTACTCCCGAACCAACCAGTACAATAGACGCTTTGATCTCTCTCCAATGCGGACTTCAAGACATTAACGACAGGCTTGACCGATTAGAATTGCCGTCAACTCAGAAACGGGTTGAGAGACGCTCGAGTGTCCGCCACAGCCGCAACCAAGGAATTCCTAGTTGGTCCCCAAGCGCGTTCACTCGAGATAAAATACCACGGCGCCAACACCCCGAACCATCCCGTATGCCGGCTCTGCGATCAATTCGCAACTCGGCCCTTGTTGAGAGATCAAGGACTTATGTTCCTCCAGTCCAGTACCGAGAGCTGTCAACTCGGAACAAGGAACCAGCCCAAGGAGACGTCCCTGCTTAGATCATACCGAGACCAGAAATACCATGGGTAGTCATCAAGCCATGCGGACAGCTAGCTGAAGGACCCGTGTCAAGGACGCAACCAGATCGTGAACCGGACCATAAAGAGGACGTCTATGGATCAGAAGGAATCATAGAGACACCAGGCTGAGCTGCCAGATCACCAAGCTCATATACTCGGAGGCACAAGTTCAGTCTGTCATGCGGACCACGGTCAACTTTTTACCGCTCTTAACGACCGAGCCAACACTCGATCACCGTGTCCGGAGCCGACCATGGTACGTGAATCCTCATACGGGATGCATACCAAGTCAATAGGCGACGCAAAAAAAGTTTCTGGCCGTGCGATTAGTTCCCTATCCGGTAATCACTTGGTAATGGGGAGTTTCAAGCAATTGGAGCCACTGGAGATGGCCATTGAGGTGTCTTTTCATGCGGTATTGTTCATGTATACTACAAGTAGTACGCTCCAGCTGGGAGTTGCCAATGACGTGCCACCTTTCTCCACTCTTAGCGCCAAGCCACTACCGCACAAGGTCTTATGGCGAGGCATTTTTGAAACTTTGGTGCAGATCAAACTTTTGTGTGGCATGCTGGAGAGTCTCAGGAAGCAACCAAGGTTCATGAAGGGGTCGGAGCGACCAATGCTACTGGCCTTACCGGGGAAGTGTTATCCTTTTCTCTTAAGGCCTTACTTTTACCTTTTGATCCCAATAAAATTAGACCTTGGTTGAATTCCTTGATGCTGCATATTCGGTTTTCCTTTTTGATCCAAGTGTTGGGTCGAGTTTTGAGGTCAAAACTTCTAGAAGAGGGAGGGAATGATGAGAGCATGGGATTGTACATCTCTTGGACATTTCTCGGACACCTCTTGGACACTCGGACAATCGGTACTAGCGTCCAGCAGCTAGCGTAGGCGGCAAGTATCCAACCCGGAGCAACAATGTGGCATCAACCAGTCCTCAAGGATCATCAAGGAGGAGCAAGACAAGGTCATCTAACTGCCATTTCCAATCCAAGCTCCAAACTTTACACCAAGGAATCATGGCTAGCATCACCAATGAAGAGCCTTGGGTGCGACCAGCTTTGGGAAGCTTGATTCGCGTGTCTTCACCATCACGCTAGTGTGAAGACACCTCTAAGTCATTAGAAGGAGCTGTACTCTTTTTCCTACTTCGGGTTTGTCCCAATGGGTTTACGGAAGGGGTTTTAAGGAGGCAGCGAGCTCTAGTCACTACAAAAAAAAGGTTGTATTACATCAGTTATTTTATATATTTGCATCATGTATATTGATGCAAATAAGTTTTACATCATTTATAAAAGTGATTTATGATTTGATGATGCAAATATTTTGCATCAGTTTAAAAAATATTTGCATCAATTATTGATATTGATGTTAATTTATATCACTTGTAAAAAAATGATGTTAAGTTTTGTATCATTTATTATAAATGTTGTTAAATTTGTATCAATTAATATAAGTGATATTAATATTTGTAACAATTATTATAATTGATGTAAAATTTTTGTATCAACTGTAAGTAGTGATGTTAAAATTAATTCCAATTTTTATAATTGATTTCCAATAATTATGTTATTTACAATTTTTTTAATATAATTTTCGTATTACTAATTTATTTTATTAATAAAAAATATATTTTTAATAATTATTATATTTTGTATAGCAAAAACTGTTTAAAATATCTATTAAAATCTCAATACAACTATATTAAAATCTTTACTAATTCATCATCATTTGTAGATCAAATCTTATTCAAAGCCTATAATATACATCATCATCGACTCTTTATAGAAAAAAAAAAGGTGATATGATCCAAGATTACAATGGAGCATGATTCCTTCCGCGTTTATGAAACACATCTTGCTTTTGTTTCATGTTACTTCATTTCCATTATCTTGCTGATATTATTCCTTCATCTTGAAAACGGTTTTTCTGTACTTTGCCTCTTCTACATGTAGAATAATGATTGTAAGTTAGATTTATCATGGTGCTTGAAATATCGTCATACTACAAAAAAAGGATTATATCTCTTGAATATTGTATATATATATATATTTCAAAGTATAAGAATACCTTTACATGATCTTTTCCCAAACCATGTAGGAGTACATACATGTCAATCTCCTCACTGTTTACAAAATCATAATTAGAACATAAACAAAAACTCATAACAAAGCAAAATTTGAGAATGATTGTAATCACAACCTTTGAGATAATTGGAATCGAGGCCTCAACATATGTAGATTTATTGAAGAAATTGAGAAAGTAAAAACCTCCCAAAAAATAAAAAGAGCATGAGATGGAGAAGAACTAACAATTATGAAGTAAGTGAATGTGAGGTTGAAGAAGAAAATATTTAGGATCCCTGAAAAAGAGGGATGAGTTAATTAGTTGTTTTTAAGGAAAATGCTATTTTTATTATGTGCTAAAATATTTAAAACATTTATTACTTACTAAAAAGAATATTTTTCACCTTTTCTAAAATGGAAATTGAGGATATACGTTACGTGAGAATTTAAGGTTGTAACCATAAACAGAATTCGAAATTGAATTTATATTGTAGCCATAAACAATTTTTAACAAAAAATATAAAGATTTAAGGTTTGAATTAATTTATTGTTATTATTTTTTATTTATTGCCAAATCAAAAGTGAACATACGGTTGAGATTTTTTAATTTAAAAAATACTAGAAAGAAACTAGATATTTAAATAGAGTTAAAAAAACTGAAAATAATTAAAAACTAATAAATTAATATATATATATATATATATTTATTTATATTTGTTTTATTTGTTAATTATTATGCATGTTGGTTTTATTAGCGTCAAATTTCTTAACTGATACAAATCAAGAGTAAATAACATCAGTTCGTTTAATCGATATAAACAAATAAATAGCTATATCAGTTTTTACAATTGATGTGAAATCATATAATTGGCATCACTTTTTATTGATGTAAATTTGTATCAATTATTTTAAGTAATGTTAGTATAATTTATAAATTATATAAATTGTTTAAGTGATGTAAAATTATATTTTGTATCAATATTTCAAAGTGATGCAAATTAATATAAATTTATATCAATTATTCTGAATTGATGTAAATCAGATTACTGATGGCATCAGTTATTTGAATTGATGTTAAATTTTATTTTTTGTATCATTCATAGAAAAATAATTCAAATTTAAATCATTTATTTATTTGACACAAATTAAATGATGCAACTTGCCCTTTTTTTTTGTAGTGAGTGCATCTCTACTTTGTTCCCGCTTGGCTCATGACTTGGAAACTTTCATTGACAAGATAATGGGCCAAGGAAGTGAAGATTCTATCCTCCATGTCCCGCCAATGACGTGGCAATCCTATCTGTTTTCTTCTTTCCTTTTAATTTCATCTTGAACCTTCTCTTGACCGTTGGATGGTCTTTGTTTGTTTTTCTTTTGCTTTTGCTTTTGGACATGTGTGTTCCTTAGCTAGTGGCCACGTGCCTAGGGTTAAGTGTCTCCCATATGTAAGCCTTCTCTATATAACGGCCTAAACCCTCATTGTAAAAGTTAGAGTTGAATATTGAATTAATTTCCCAAAGAGAGAATCTTTGTTTCTTGTCTCATCCTTCTCCTTAGCCGAAGTCCGGGACTTGGCTCTTGAGAAACCTTAGGAGATTCACGAACCGGGTTTGTAGTGCCCTTGTGAAACACACTTTGTTAGTGGAATGGATTGATGGATGTATTCAATGGTGAGATATGAAATGAATGAATGGCAGGGTGTTTCAATTCCATTTATGCAATTGTAGTACAAGAGGTGTCAATCCAATCTGAGGGTTGTGAACAATCAGGATGTGTATATGAGCCTAAGTTAAGCCAAATATGCAAAGGATGTTTGTCACTAACAATCCTAATAATGAAATGTAATGAGCAGAAAGTAAAACTACTAGAACTAGATGCTGAATGTAAATGGAACAGAATGATTATCACTACAATGAAGCTAGAACAAAAATAGAAACTATGCTAATGAACTAATCACTACAAGAAATATGGGCATTGATAGCAGAAAAGCATAGCGCAGTTTTCTCAAGTGTTATCGTTGATAAAATTTTAGAAATGAGTCTATATAATAGCGCTTTTAAAACACTACACCTAAAAATATGTGAGCGGGAACCAAAAATCACTCTTTCCGCCAACACTTAGTAAAAATTAACAAAAAATCAGTCTTTCCCCCATTACACTTAGAAGCTCTAGAGTCAAAAAAAAATCTTTTTTTTTTCTAAACCAACGAAAACCTAAATTGTTTTATTTTCTTCTTTTCTCTTCCTCATCTCCTTCGCACTTCTTCTTCCTCTCTAGGGTTAAGAGTAGGGAGAAGCCAAGGTTTTGGCTTAGCAGCCATGAGTGAGACGAGAGATAAGCATTACAACGACGTAATCGACAGGGAGAGAATGAATTGAAGCTGTGATGAAGTCTTTGAGCTTGTCGACAACAAACACTCGTTTGAAGATCTGGTGACAGGAGTGTGAAGAAGAGTAAAGGCACGACAGAGGCGTCTTTTTCTATTAATCTCGCCAAGTAAGTTTATGAAAGGGGATCTAGGGTTTTATTCTAATTTTGATTGATTTGAGTTTAAGATCAAAGGTTTTTATAAGTTCCTCCTCTTCTACAGCTCATAGATTTCTTATTTCTGTTGAAGATTTCTGCAGTTATGCGATTTTGGCAAGATTGAGTACAAGCCAGAAATTTCGAATTGGATCAACCTAATTGGATTCGTCGAGCAACCTTTTCAGTTCGGTCCTTGCTCCGATGGAAATTTCTGGGCTGGAACTGTGATTTCTCAGCGTTTGGGTTCAAAGTCATCTAGTTTCTGATACATTTTTTGAAAGCATGAGTGTGTTGTTGGTAATTTGTTTGTGTATTTTCCATGTTTGAAATAGTTTTAGTTGGTAAGCACGCCTCTATTCTAGTGATTTTCTGACAAGGTTGGAGCTCTTTTGCTCTGTGATATCACATCAGTGGTCTCGTTGTTGCTCAGGTATATTGTCACCTACTCCCTATGTGCATCACTCTTGTTCTCCATGTATCTTTTCATTTAGTTAGATATGGTTTTGTTTGGCATTTTGAATTGTTTAGAACAAAGATCTTGATTTGTGGAACTCTGACATCAAACTCACTTATTTCTATCTTATATATGTCTGCAACTCTGCATTCATCATTCTGACTTTTGCTGTCTTATATATGTCTGCATTTATGTTTCAATTCTAGCGTTTTCATGGTGTATTATATATTATCAAATGTTCATCTTCCCAAGAACCAATATCGCATTGTTTATGTGTTTGATATTACTTGTGTTGTCTCATTTAATTCTCCTTGTTTTTAGTTTTCAACTCCTTTAAGCGTGTGTAAGTGAACGTACCATGGGAACTTTTAATTATTTTTAGTAACTAAAACCAACCAATAAGCATGATTAAGTTGTGTGACTGCTCTAATGTTAGTTGCCAAAAATTGAGTTTTGTACTATTTTTCCTTCCTTGGTTTAAGCTCTTTGTTGATTTCCATATGCCAGAAATGGAAGAAGTACATGTTTTTAAACAGAGTGGAGCTAATCACGTAAGAGGAGGTTCTGGAACTGTTTTGTCTGCTCCCAACAATGCAGAACAGGACAGAGGAGCTTTTATTGAAGGAGCAGGACTGGACGGAGGAGCTTTGCTTCAAGTTATACAGGTCATTGTAGTTTATTTCTTTACTTCTAAACTTATCTATTATTTTTTCTTCATTGGTTTAAGCTCTTTGTTGATTTTCAGATTCAAGATGCTTCCATCTCCCCTGTGAACAAGGGAGTCGCAGAGGAACAGCCTCTCTCCAAGTCTACTTCTGAGGATGTTGTTTAGCCGGAGAAGTCTAAAGCAGGTACTGTACTAGTGGATGTATCCGACTCTGTTGTAGAAAACAACACTCAATATGCTGTAGATGGAACTTCTCAGACAGTGACACTCAATCCTTTCCCCCACCAACGTTTCTGCCCTTCAGGTTATTTGTAAGAGTTTGTTGATTTGTGGTGTTAGTTTAAGATTTGAATCGATGTTATGTTAGACTTGTTTTGGTTAATGTTATGTAAGACTTGTTTTCGTTAATATTATGTAAGACTTGCTTTGGTTAATGTAATGTTAATGAGATGTATTAGATTTTGCCTAGAAAATTTTTCTTATATATTTTGAATTTCCTGCAGAAGCTGTATATATTATATAATATATAAATCTAAATATATAATATATAAATTAAATATATTATAGCAACGGTATATAGCTACAGTTTACAAAATCATAGTACAAATATTTCGCTACAATTAATTTTAATATAGCAAATAAAAAACGCTAATAATAATTTAATTATAGCGAAAACATGACACTATTATAGAGGGACAATTAATAGCATAGGAAAAAATGCTATTGTATGTGTCCCCTCTAAGATAGCACCGGCAAAGACAGCGTTTACGAAATCGCTATCTAAACGATATAATAGCGTTTTTCGTGTGCTAAGAATACGCATATTTCTTGTAGTGAATGCAAGATAATAATGAACAAGAAAATAAGCAAATGCAACAGGAATGCAAATAGAATGAGACTAGAGATAAGACAGGACAACTACTAATCATAAACAAGAGTTCTGGGGATGAACTCGAGCAAGCACTCGATCGAGTGCAGGGTCGAGCTAGATAAATCCGTGAAACAGAACAATGCAAGAAAAACAGAGCAACACAAGAACAAATCAAACAACAATCAAACAGCAGGATTAAAACTTAAAAATCAATAAACAAAGAAGGCCTTGAGGAGGGATTCATGGGCTGGACTAATGAATGAGGTTATCACACTTTAGCCAACAAATCTCAAGCAAAGCTTTGAGCTAATCTCTAGACATATAAATCTAAGACAAGTTTAATCCACTCTCATGGCAAGAAACAATCAAACCTATGCATCTCTAGACTTGTTCTCACATAGTAAAGAGTCTACACAAGCAGGCATTAAGCAATACATCTCATACCAAACAAGACCTCTAATCTCTTAGCAAGCCTAATGGTAAGCTCTAGATCTAGCCTTATCTATGCTCCTTAAACATTGGTGTGATGCTAAGATGCTTGAAATCAAACCCTAACCTCTCAGTTCAGGATTAGCATTAAGAACATCTAGCCTAGAAGAGATTCTACCACAATCAAGCTTGACTAAAGCAAACAAACCTCAAACACAGCCCAGCCTAACCCATCCTCAAGATCCTAAGCACTACTCACACGAACACATGATGAACATCAAAGTCATAAACCCAGAAAATACTGAAACTTGCATCAAATGAAAGATAAAACAAAGATCTACAATACTCAAGAAGGAATGAAACTCGAATTCTCAATATTAAGAAAGTTATGAAACCAACAATATTGAAGAATCTAGAGTTTTTCTCTTAAGGAAGTACAAGATCTAAAAATAAATAAAAGTGCAAAAGGAATAATTCCCAAAAGGGTAAAAACTAGGTTTCTGACTATTCTAAAAAGCTGGACTCCTTGGTGGCTGCAGGTACAAGGCTTTATATAGGAGAGGGGGTGGAAGCCCTAAAAATACTAAAAGACAAAATAGTCAACGGCTCGGTCAACTCGATCACTACTCGGTCGAGTGGCTGGTCGAGTTGGCTTTTCTTCTGCTTCCTCCATTCAGTCGAGTCCTCCTCTGCACACGGTCGAGTGTCTAGTCGAGTGTGGGGTCGAGTTGGACTCTGGACCTTGGTTCTTCAGCCTTAACTCTCTTGCTTTCCCTTCATGATTGCCTCACTTCTCCTCAGCATTGCTTCCATGCTCCTTAAGCTCCAAAATCACCTGATTATGCATGAAAAGATGCAAATGCAATGCAACTAAACTCTAATGCATGATTAGTCCTAAAGCTATGCAATAATGGTAAAAATGGATAGCAAAAAATGCAAAAGATGTGAATAAACTAAGGGAAAACATGGTAAAATATATGAACATCAACACCCCCAAACTTAGTCTTCGCTTGCCCTCAAGCAAATAAACAAGACATAAGAAGGTAGGTGAGGTTTGAAAGTGGGATCTCAGCTCCTAAAGCTTGCAAATAGACCATCTAGAATCAATGTCCAAGTAACTAGTACTATGATGCAAGTTGAATGAGCTGTACTTAAAGATTTCAGACAAGCATATCACAACCTTTACTGATTTGAGCCTTAGATATCCACATGCATTCAAATCAACCATTTCCTTTAACATTCATTAATCAAGAACATGAATCAATTCTATGCAATGCTTATACTCATTTGGCTTGGAGATAAAGGTTTAGAGACAATGATGGTCTCTTTTTAGAGTGGGGCTTATCAATATAAAGGTTCTCTCATAAAATGGATTGAGCTTTAGAAGAATGCTAAAGGTAAGAACACTTAGACAAATACAAGAACAAAACCTTGTCTACCCAAAGGTACCCAAAGTGTTTGATCCTAACATTCTGATCCCAAATGATCCTAGTGCTACCCTTTAACTTCTTCTTTTCTCTTTCACCCTTTTCTCTTTTGGTTTTCAAGTCTTAGGAGAGGTTTCTTATTTGATCTTTCTAGTGGGATGGGAGATTCTTACTTATTTGCTATGGTTCTCTTTTCTTCTTATTCTTAAGACATACAAGCTTTTAGCTAGACTTTTCTTTTCTTTCTTTTCTTTTCTTTAGCTAGGAACCATCTTCAACAATTTTTACTTCCCATCCTTTCACTAGACTTTGATTTTACACATTCCCCTCTTAAAGACTCTACCTTTTTCTTTCTCTTTTTCCTCTTTTCTTTTCAAAACAGCCAAGTCCCAAACCCAACAAGTGAACCACCTAGTCCTATCTAGTTTGAAAAATGCAAACTAGAACTACACAAGGTTTTACTCTTGTCAGTTCAAACCTAACACTTTCTACCAAGCTCAATCCCAAAATAGGCCTCACACACACAAGAATAAACATGGCTTGAAAGAAGGGTTGGTTTAGGGGTATGGAAACTGATTTCAATGGTTTAATCAGCTACTTGGATCAACAAGAGTGGTAAAAATGAGAAAGATGATCCAAATATGTATATGGTATCCATGAGTTTAAAGCAATGCACACATTGATAATTGAAATTCAATATTAGGTTCTTATAAATAAGAAATGGTGTCAAATCACAACATGCTTCAATTTAGACCAAATGCAATGCAGGAATTCAAGGCTTGGTTCAATCTTATGCTTCTAACTACTCAACTAGCATCAAAGTACTATTAACTTGGGCATTGATCCTAGTCTAGTGAATAAGCAAGCTAACAAGGAAATACTCATCATAGATCCCTAATGCAAATATTATACAATCCTAAATGAAACATGCTAAACAAGATCCTAATATGCAATGCAAACTACATAAACACTCTTCTTTTATAAAGATTTTTGCAAAAAATTTTCAAATTTTTAGGGTTTTTCTATGCCTTAGATGCTATGCAAATACTAATATGAGGATGCTAAAAATTTGAAATAAGAACACAAAACACAATGTCAAATGCTATCTCAAACCCTCCCCCAAACTTAAATCACACAGTCTCTTGTGTGAAAGAAATTTGTAAGAGGATTCAAGATCAAAAACAAAACATAATATGAGATGCAATGGTATTTACAAGTGAAGGTGATAGTGGTACCTCAAGGGTTGTGGAAGAAGTTGTCCACATCCTCTTGCATGCTGTCAAAGGAGTAGTTGGGGTCTTGTTGGTGACTTGGAGATGTAGATTGGGGCAGCTCGACGACGGCGATCGAGCTGCACTCGGTCGAGTGCGTGCTCGAGTGGGGGGGGGGGGTCGATGATGTTCATATATTTTACCTTGTTTTCCCTTAGTTTATTCACATCTTTTGCATCTTTTTCTATCCATTTAGACCATTATTGTGTAGCTTTAGCACTAATCATGCATTAGGGTTTAGTTGCATTGCATTTGCATCTTTTCATGCATAAACAGGTGATTTTGGAGCTCAAGGAGCATGGAAGCAATGGAGAAGAGATGTGAAGCAATCTTGAGGAGGAAACAAGGGGAGTTAAGGCTGAAACAACAAGGTCCAGAGTCCAACTCGACTGCACACTCGACCAGACACTCGACCGTGTGCTGAGGAGGACTCGACCGAGTGAAGATTGCACGTGAGAAGCCAGCTCGACCCCTAGCTCGACCGAGCACAGGTCGAGTTGACCGAGCTGTTGACTGCTTTGACTTTTTCTTTTTTTAGGGCTTCCACTTCCCCACTATATAAGACCTTGTACCTGCAGCCACCAAAGCGTCCAGACTTTTAGATATTCCCAAAAACCTAGTTTTTACCTTTTTTAGCATTATTCCTTTTGCATTTTATTAGATCTTGTACTTCTTTAAGAAAACTCTTAGATTCTTCAATATTGTTGGTTTAATAACTTTCTTAATATTGAGAATTTGAGTTTCATCCTTTGATTAATATTAAAGATCTCAGTTTTATCTTTCTAATAATGCAAGTTTCAATATTTTTTGGGTTTTTGATTTGTTTCATCATGTCTTGTTGTGAGTAGTCTTCTTAGGATCTTGAGGATGGGTTAGGAAGGATTCATCTTGTGGTTTATGTGATTTGGTCAAGCTTGATTGTTGTAGATCTCTTCTAGGCTAGATGTTCTTAAGGCTGATCTTGAACTGAGAGGTTAGGATCTGATTTCAAGCTCCTTAGCATCACACCAATGTTTAAGGAGCATAGATAAGGCTAGATCTAGAGCTTACCATTAGGCTTGCTAAGAGATTAGAGGTCTTGTTTGGTTTGAGATGTATTGCTTAATGCCTGCTTGTGTAGATTCTTTACTGTGTGAGAACAAGTATAGAATTGCATAGGTTTGATTGTTTCTTGACCATGAGAGTGGGATAAACTTGTCTTAGATTTATATGTCTAGAGATTAGCTCAAAGTTTGCTTGAGATTTGTTGACCAAGTTAGATGACCACAATGATTAGTTCTTCCCATGAATCCATCCTCAGGAACCTTCTTTGTTTATTGATTTCTAAGTCTTAATCTTGTAGCTTGCTTGTTGTTTGATTGGTTTTAGTATTGCTCTGTTTTTGTTGTGTTGCTCTGTTTTCCGGATTCAACCAGCTCGACCTCCCACTCGACCTACACTCGGTCGAGTGCTTGCTCGAGTTCATCCCCAGAACTCTGGTTTATGATTTGTGCTTGTCTTGTTTCATTCCTGTTTCATTCCAGTTGCATACATTTAGCTTTCAGTTCATTACTTGTCTTGCATTAGTTCATTAGTAGTAATTTCTATTTCTGTTCTTGCTTCATTACAGTTTCAATCATTCAGTTTCATTTGCATTTAGTTCTTGGTTCTTGTAGTTTACTTTCTGAATCTTTACATTTCCATCTTAGGATTGTTAGTGACAAACAATCATTACATTTGTCTTAACTTAGATTCATATGCACATCTTATCTGTTCACAAACACTCATTTAGGATTGATACCTCTTGTACTGCAATAGCATAAGGGGAATTGAAACACCCATCCATCATTCCATTCATATATCATCTTTGCATACATCCACCATCATCACCATACCACATAGAATAACTTGTTTCAATTTGGCGCCGTTGCCCATTTGAGTGTGTTTTTGTGACATTTAGGATCCATATTAGTCTAAGATTAAGTTCGTTTATACACTTGAATCTTCTGTTTCTGGGTTGAAGTTCCATTTCAGGTACCAGTCGACCATCAACTCGACCACCACTCGACCGAGTCGTGATCGAGCACCTGCTCGAGCCAGACGCCGGATCTCTATAACCATCAGTTTCCAGTCGACTTGATCACCAACAAGAGCCTGTGCTCAGTCGCGTGCCTGGGAAAAATCGTTTGTGGTAGTTGATGCACAGAAGGTCTAAAGGAAAGGACCATCTTCTCAAGCACATTGACAACATCCACAAGGTGACAAAGGGTTTGGGAACTAAGCAAAGGAGAGTTGTTCAGGAACAACAAGAGGTTATAGTAGCAATGGATCATCAGGATCAGGTTCAGAGACCAAGGAACATTGGTGCTGGAGATGCACCTAACACTCACAACCAAAGGACTGGAATTGTGCCTCCAACTGTTGCCAACAACAACTTTGAGATCAAGAGTGGCTTAATCTCCATGATTCAAGCCAACAAATTTCATGGATTGCCAATGGAGAATCCACTAGATCACCTTGATGAGTTTGATAGAATATGCAGCCTTACAAGGATCAATGGTGTAAGTGAGGATGGTTTTAAGCTGAGGTTGTTCCCTTTCTCACTTGGGGACAAGGCTCATTTATGGGAAAAGACTCTCCCCACTGGTGCAATCACTACTTGGGATGCATGCAAGAAGGCTTTCTTAGCCAAATTCTTCTCCAATGCTAGGACAGCAAGGCTGAGGAATGACATCTCTGGATTTGCTCAAAGGAGTAATGAGACCTTTTGTGAGGCATGGGAGAGATTCAAAGGATATCAGACTCAATGTCCTCATCATGGTTTCAGCAATGAGTCACTATTGAGTACCTTGTATAGAGGAGTGCTTCCAAAGATAAGGATGTTGCTTGACACAGCTTCTAATGGCAACTTCCTCAACAAGAATGTGGAAGAAGGCTGGGAATTAGTTGAGAATCTTGCTCAATCAGATGGCAACTATAATGAGGACTATGATAGGACCATAAGGAGCTCCTCCACTGATCAAGAGGACAAGTATAAGAAGGACTTGAAGATGGTCAATGAGAAGCTTGACAAGATCCTTCTTAGCCAGTCCAAGTCTATTCATTTCATTGGTGAAGAAGAAGCACAAGTTCAAGAGGGGGAGACTGAGTTTGCTGAGTTGTGCTACATGCAGAATCAAGGAGGATTCAAAGGCTACAACCAAGGAGGTTTCAAGAACAACAACCTATCTTATAGGAGTACCAATGTGGCTAATCCTCAAGACCAAGTCTATCCACCTCAACAGCCTCAACAGCAACAAACCTACATCCCCAAACAACAACACCAAGTGTTCCAGCCTCAGTTGTGTCCCCCACCAGGGTTTCAGACTAACCAAGGCCAAGGACAAGACTTAAGAGCTATGATGCAACAATTGTTGATTGGGCAATCACAAGGGAAGATTGAGGAAGCCAAGCAGTTTGCTGAGTTGAACCAAAGGTTAACATCACAGTACAATGATCTGAATATGAAGTTTGAGGGTCTTAATTCAAGAGTAAAGTATATGGAGGGTAACATAGCATCTACTTCAGCTCCAAAAACCAACCAACTCCCTGGAAAAGCTGTTCAAAATCTAAGGGAGTTCTCAGCCAAAGCAATTCAATTTCAAGAGGAAGAAGTCACTGAGGACAGTGAAGTCCAAGTTTGGGGGAATTCATTAGTTACTGAAGCCCCAAGTGACATCTGTGCAAAGCAACAGGAACTCGCAGGAGAACTCGACCAGGAGCTTGAGCAGCCACTCGACCGAGTGCATGCTCGAGTGGTCGATCGAGCTGGGGACTCCGAAGCTGTCAAGCCTGCTAAGTACATTCCTCCTGCTTACAAGCCCCCACTGCCATTCCCTGGGCGTTTCAAAGCACAGAGGATCAAGGAGTTAAGGGAAATCATTGAGAAAAAGGAGATGTTGGCTAAGCAACATGAGGAAGAAAGGGTTTTGAGGGAAGAAGCTTTGGTTGAGAAAAAGGAAGAAGTGATGGCTATTCAAGAGATCATCATTGCCTACCAAGAAGAGGAGAGAGGACCTGCTTTGGAACAGTATAAACCATACCCTCTCTATAGAGATTTTTTGCTTGATTTATCAGTAAAGAAGGCTCAAGCTCAAGATGAGAAGGATCTTGAGAACCTTGGAGGAGTGATCATCCCACTTAAGCTTAAGGACCCAGGGCCATTCTACTTGCCTTGCACAATCAGTTACCTCCACTACAATCAATGCCTTTGTGATTTGGGAGCTTCAACAAGTGTGATGCCATACTCCTTAGCCCAAAAGCTTGGGAGAACTGATTTCAAATCCACTAAACTCCATGTGTGCCTAGCTGATGGGACAAATAGAGAGGTAGTTGGAAGGTTGGAGAATATCCCACTCAAGATAGGGAAGGCAAGGGTTCATACTGATTTTGTGGTCATAGAGATGGACAAGGAGCCTGAAGATCCAATCTTGTTAGGAAGGCCATTTTTAGCCACTGTTGGAGCAGTAATAGATGTTAGAGAAGGTCTTGTGACCTTGAACATTGCTGAGGATACAGTCATGAAGTTCAACATCTATAACCCAACCAACCTGCCTACCATTGATGATCAACCCTTCACTATCAAGGAGAAAGTTGATCATGGGGTTTTCAAGGATGAAGGAGACCCTAAGGCTGAGCTCCCACTTCAAGAGGATTCTGTTGAGGAGCTTAAGAGGTCAGTTCAAGAGCTGTCTAGTATGGTTGAGGATCTCAAAGTCAAACTGAACAAGAGGTCTTTGAGGAAAGCAAGACCTAGGCTCAAATTTAAGAAGAAATATGGTTTGAGTGCTAAGGGTGAGGTGATCAAGGATCAACTTCACAGTGACCAAGAGGTTCCAGGGAGGATTTCATCACCTCCTTGGTATCTAAACCAAAGTTAAGAAGGAAACCAAAGTCAAGCTTAGTGACTTTAAACAAGCTCACTAGGGAGGAAGTCCCTAAGGTATCCCTGTATATATTGCTTTGGAATTTTGGTATTTTGATTTTTGCTTTAGTTTTTTCATGGTTAGGCACGCTAGGGAGTCTGAATAGAAGAGGAAGGCCCATCATTTGGACACTCGCAGTCCAGCTCGACCCACCCACTCGGACACGTACTCGACCGAGTCAAGGTCGATTGGCATTGTCGAGCTGCCCCAAAGTCCTTCTCCAAGCCACCAGCCTGACCCCAACTACTCCTATGATAGCATGCAGATGGATGTGGACAACTTCTTCCACAATCCCTAAGGTACCACTATCACCTTACCATTGTTTATACCATTGCATTTCATATTGTGTTTTGTGTTGTGTTTAAATCTTGAATCCTCTCACAACTTTTTCACACAAGGGACTGTGTGATTTAAGTTTGGGGGAGGGTTTGAGATAGCATTTGATGTTGTGTTTTGTGTTCTTATTTCAAATTTTTATCATCATCATGTTAGCACTTGCATTAGCATCTAAGGCATAGAAAAACCATAAAAATTTGAAAATTTTTGAAAAAATCTTCATAAAAAAAAGAGTGTTCATGTAGTTTGCATTGCATATTAGGAACTTGTTTAGCATGTTTCATATAGAATTGTATAATATTTGCAT
Organism: Camelina sativa; assembly: GCF_030686135.1. Lineage (NCBI taxonomy): Eukaryota > Viridiplantae > Streptophyta > Magnoliopsida > Brassicales > Brassicaceae > Camelina > Camelina sativa. The sequence goes on from NC_141899.1 coordinate 36,399,774, forward strand.
TAGGGATCTATGATGAGTATTTCCTTGTTAGCTAGCCTATTCACTAGACTAGGATCAATGCCCTAGTTATTAGTATTTTGATGCTAGTTGAGTAGTAGGAAGCATAAGATTGAACCAAGCTTGAATTCTTGCATTGCATTTGGTCTAAATTGAAGCATGTTGTGATTTGAAACCATTTCCTATTTTATAAGAACCTAATATTGACTTTTAATTATCAATATGTGCATTGTTTTAAACTCATGGATACCATATACATACTTGGATCATCTTTCTCCTTTTCACCACTCTTGTTGATCCAAGTAGCTGATTAAATCATTAAGATCAGTTCCCCTACCCCTAAACCAAACCTCCTTTCAAGCCTTGTTGATTCTTGAGTGTGTGAGGCCTATTTTTGGGATTATTTGCTTGAGGGCAAGCAAAGACTAAGTTTGGGGGTGTTGATGTTCATATATTTTACCTTGTTTTCCCTTAGTTTATTCACATCTTTTGCATCTTTTTCTATCCATTTAGACCATTATTGTGTAGCTTTAGCACTAATCATGCATTAGGGTTTAGTTGCATTGCATTTGCATCTTTTCATGCATAAACAGGTGATTTTGGAGCTCAAGGAGCATGGAAGCAATGGAGAAGAGATGTGAAGCAATCTTGAGGAGGAAACAAGGGGAGTTAAGGCTGAAACAACAAGGTCCAGAGTCCAACTCGACTGCACACTCGACCAGACACTCGACCGTGTGCTGAGGAGGACTCGACCGAGTGGAGATTGCACGTGAGAAGCCAGCTCGACCCCTAGCTCGACCGAGCACAGGTCGAGTTGACCGAGCCGTTGATTGCTTTGACTTTTTCTATTTTTAGGGCTTCCACTTCCCCACTATATAAGACCTTGTACCTGCAGCCACCAAAGCGTCCAGACTTTTAGATATTCCCAAAAACCTAGTTTTTACCTTTTTTAGCATTATTCCTTTTGCATTTTATTAGATCTTGTACTTCTTTAAGAAAACTCTTAGATTCTTCAATATTGTTGGTTTAATAACTTTCTTAATATTGAGAATTTGAGTTTCATCCTTTGATTAATATTAAAGATCTCAGTTTTATCTTTCTAATAATGCAAGTTTCAATATTTTTTGGGTTTTTGATTTGTTTCATCATGTCTTGTTGTGAGTAGTCTTCTTAGGATCTTGAGGATGGGTTAGGAAGGATTCATCTTGTGGTTTATGTGATTTGGTCAAGCTTGATTGTTGTAGATCTCTTCTAGGCTAGATGTTCTTAAGGCTGATCTTGAACTGAGAGGTTAGGATCTGATTTCAAGCTCCTTAGCATCACACCAATGTTTAAGGAGCATAGATAAGGCTAGATCTAGAGCTTACCATTAGGCTTGCTAAGAGATTAGAGGTCTTGTTTGGTTTGAGATGTATTGCTTAATGCCTGCTTGTGTAGATTCTTTACTGTGTGAGAACAAGTCTAGAATTGCATAGGTTTGATTGTTTCTTGACCATGAGAGTGGGAGAAACTTGTCTTAGATTTATATGTCTAGAGATTAGCTCAAAGTTTGCTTGAGATTTGTTGACCAAGTTAGATGACCACAATGATTAGTTCTTCCCATGAATCCATCCTCAGGAACCTTCTTTGTTTATTGATTTCTAAGTCTTAATCTTTTAGCTTGCTTGTTGTTTGATTGGTTTTAGTATTGCTCTGTTTTTGTTGTGTTGCTCTGTTTTCCGGATTCAACCAGCTCGACCTCCCACTCGACCTACACTCGGTCGAGTGCTTGCTCGAGTTCATCCCCAGAACTCTGGTTTATGATTTGTGCTTGTCTTGTTTCATTCCTGTTTCATTCCAGTTGCATACATTTAGCTTTCAGTTCATTAATTGTCTTGCATTAGTTCATTAGTAGTAATTTCTATTTCTGTTCTTGCTTCATTACAGTTTCAATCTTTCAGTTTCATTTGCATTTAGTTCTTGGTTCTTGTAGTTTACTTTCTGAATCTTTACATTTCCATCTTAGGATTGTTAGTGACAAACAATCATTACATTTGTCTTAACTTAGATTCATATGCACATCTTATCTGTTCACAAACACTCATTTAGGATTGATACCTCTTGTACTGCAATAGCATAAGGAGAATTGAAACACCCATCCATCATTCCATTCATATATCATCTTTGCATACATCCACCATCATCACCATACCACATAGAATAACTTGTTTCAGTCGAGCTGGACTGCGTGTCTCCATTAACTGTCCCTTCCTCTTCTATTCAGGCTCCCTTGCTTCCCTGATCATGAAAACACCAAAACAAAAGTCAAAATACCAAAATCCTAAGCAATATATACAGGGATACCTTAGGGACTTCCTCCTTAGTGAGCTTGTTTAGAGTCACTAAGCTTGACTTCTATAGGTCTTCAAACTTGAGGGGCATCCTTGAGAAGCATTGTGCACTTCTCATGTGTCTCTTTCTCTCCCAAATACTTCTTAACTCTCTGACCATTGACTGTAAACTCACTACCATCTTTGTTGAGAAGTGTGACAGCTCCATAAGGTAAAATCTCTTTTATTTCAAAAGGACCTCCCCATCTACTTTTCAACTTCCCAGGGAATAACTTGAGTTTTGAATTGTAAAGCAAGGCTTGGTCTCTAGGCTTAATGTCCTTTATGAGAATCTTCTTATCATGGAAGGCCTTAGTCCTCTCCATGTAGATTTTGGAGTTTTCATAAGCTTCCAATCTTGATCTCCTCAAGTTCATGCAAATCAAGGCTTCTCTTAGCTTGTGCT
>NC_141899.1:36402645-36456055 GCF_030686135.1 Camelina sativa
GAGAAAAGGGTTAAAGAGAAAAGAAGAAGCAAAGGGTAGAACTAGGATCATAAGGGTTTAGATTGCTAGGATAAACACTTTGGGTACCTTTGGGTAGACAAGGTTTTATTCTTGTATGAGTTTAGGTGTTCTTACCTTTAGCATTCTTCTAAAGCTCAATCCATTTTCATGAGAGAACCTTGATATTGATAAGCCCCACTCTAAAAAAAGAGACCATCAATTGTCTCAAAACCATTTATTTACCAAGCCAAATGAGTTTAAGCATTGCATAGAGTTGATTCATGTTCTTGTTTAATGAATGTTAAAGGAAATGGTTGATTTTGAATGCATGTGGATGTCTTAGGCTCAAATCAATAAAGGTTGTGATATGCTTGTCTTAAGTCTTTAAAATTCCAGCTCATTCAACTTGCATCATAGTATTAGTAACTTGGACATTGATTCTAGATGGTCTATTTGCAAGCTTTAGGAGCTGAGATCCCACTTTCAAACCTCACTTACCTTCTTATGTCTTTGATTATTTGCTTGAGGGCAAGCAAAGACTAAGTTTGGGGGTGTTTGATGTTCATATATTTTACCTTGTTTTCCCTTAGTTTATTCCATCTTTTGCATATTTTTCTATCCATTTAGACCATTATTGTGTAGCTTTAGCACTAATCAATGCATTAGGGTTTAGTTGCATTTGCATTTGCATCTTTCATGCATAAAACAGGTGATTTTGGAGCTCAAGGAGCATGGAAGCAATGGAGAAGAGATGTGAAGCAATCTTGAGGAGGAAACAAGGGAGTTAAGGCTGAGGAACCAAGGTCCAGAGTCCAACTCGACCGCACACTCGACCAGACACTCGACCGTGTGCTGAGGAGGACTCGACCGAGTGGAGATTGCACGTGAGCAAGCCAGCTCGACCCCTAGCTCGACCGAGCACAGGTCGAGGTTGACCGAGCCGTTGACTGCTTTGACTTTTTCTATTTTTAGGGCTTCCACTTCCCCACTATATAAGACCTTGTACCTGCAGCCACCAAAGCGTCCAGACTTTTAGATATTCCCAAAAACCTAGTTTTTACCTTTTTTTAGCATTATTCCTTTTGCATTTTATTAGATCTTGTACTTCTTTAAGAAAACTCTTAGATTCTTCAATATTGTTGGTTTAATAACTTTCTTAATATTGAGAATTTGAGTTTCATCCTTTGATTAATATTAAAGATCTCAGTTTTATCTTTCTAATAATGCAAGTTTCAATATTTTCTGGGTTTTTGATTTGTTTCATCATGTCTTGTTGTGAGTAGTCTTCTTAGGATCTTGAGGATGGGTTAGGAAGGATTCATCTTGTGGTTTATGTGATTTGGTCAAGCTTGATTGTTGTAGATCTCTTCTAGGCTAGATGTTCTTAAGGCTGATCTTGAACTGAGAGGTTAGGATCTGATTTCAAGCTCCTTAGCATCACACCAATGTTTAAGGAGCATAGATAAGGCTAGATCTAGAGCTTACCATTAGGCTTGCTAAGAGATTAGAGACCTTGTTTGGTTTGAGATGTATTGCTTAATGCCTGCTTGTGTAGATTCTTTACTGTGTGAGAACAAGTCTAGAATTGCATAGGTTTGATTGTTTCTTGACCATGAGAGTGGGAGAAACTTGTCTTAGATTTATATGTCTAGAGATTAGCTCAAAGTTTGCTTGAGATTTGTTGACCAAGTTAGATGACCACAATGATTAGTTCTTCCCATGAATCCATCCTCAGGAACCTTCTTTGTTTATTTCTAAGTCTTAATCTTGTAGCTTGCTTGTTGTTTGATTGGTTTTAGTATTGCTCTGTTTTTGTTGTGTTGCTCTGTTTTCCGGATTCAACCAGCTCGACCTCCCACTCGACCTACACTCGGTCGAGTGCTTGCTCGAGTTCATCCCCAGAACTCTGGTTTATGATTTGTGCTTGTCTTGTTTCATTCCTGTTTCATTCCAGTTGCATACATTTAGCTTTCAGTTCATTAATTGTCTTGCATTAGTTCATTAGTAGTAATTTCTATTTCTGTTCTTGCTTCATTACAATTTCAATCATTCAGTTTCATTTGCATTTAGTTCTTGGTTCTTGTAGTTTACTTTCTGAATCTTTACATTTCCATCTTAGGATTGTTAGTGACAAACAATCATTACATTTGTCTTAACTTAGATTCATATGCACATCTTATCTGTTCACAAACACTCATTTAGGATTGATACCTCTTGTACTGCAATAGCATAAGGGGAATTGAAACACCCATCCATCATTCCATTCATATATCATCTTTGCATTCATCCACCATCATCACCATACCACATAGAATAACTTGTTTCAATTATCTGTAGGGTTGTAAATTGGTCTGTCCATGTCCAAATGGGCATGTCCATTTGGACACATATAATTTATGGTCAAGGGCCCCAAATACACTAATACCCAAATAGGACAATGACCAAATAGGACAATGACCAATTGGTCTGTCCATTAGTTGCAGACTGAAGCAAAATTCAAAACTCATAATTTACTAAAGGTTCATAAACTCATAATTATAAAGGTTCATAAACTCATAATTATAAAGGTTCATAAACTCATAATTGGTCTGACTGATCAAGACTCATAATTACTACAGCTAAAGGTTCATAAACTAATAATTATAAAGGTTTGGTTTCAGAACTCAGAAGAACAAGAAGAAGGATCCAAAGAAGAGATATACAAAGACAATAATACTCAATAGCTGAAGCAATCACTGGCTTTTTCTTCCCTCCATCTGATCTCCCCCCTCATCTCCAATCACTAATACCAAGAGATTCTACGAAAACAAACATAAGATCCTGATCAATAACATTAACAAATCGACAATTTATAAAGACAGTATCGACAAGTTATAAGAAGTACCTTCTAAGTAACTCTGATCTTCTTTCTTACAACTTCTCCTTCCTCCCCTTCTTCTTCTCTTTCTTCTCCTTCTTCTTCTTTTCTTCTTCTTTATCTTCCTCAAAAAGATTGGATCTACCTATGAAATGAAAACATAACAAAACTATCACTGAACCATCACTTCATTCATAGATAACAAAACAAAATCAAGTTATAAGAGTTAGTATACTTACTAATTTCCTCAAAACCTCTTAACCAGTTTCTTGCACAGATAAGTGCTTGCACATTGGATGGAAGTAGACGGTTCCTGTACTTGTTTAGAACTCGACTTCCCACACTAAATGATGACTCGGAAGACACTATTGTTATAGGAATACAAAGTACATCACATTCCATGCAAGATAACTCTTTAAAACGTGCTGTATTATCTTTCCAATACTTCAAGACATCCAAACTTTAAAACGCAACCATATCCAAAGCTGGTTCATCCAAGTACATATCTAGAGCCGATATTCCTGTTCCAGCTTTTTGAGAAACAAATGCATAAAAGCCCTACATAATATGTCAAAGAACAGAACAAGAATAGAGAGAACTGATAACATAATATGACAAAGAACAGAACAGAAAAAGTTACTTACATCATATCCAGATGGTAGTTTTATCCTCCATAACTTGTGAAGTTGCAGCGGCGTTCACACGATTCTTCTTATAAACTCCATATAGCTTTTCTATCTTCTTGCGGATGTGATCAACCTTAGATTTGCTAGTTGATGGATCTAAAGTGCTAAAGCAGTATTCTAAACAAGTCAACTTCAACCTTGGATCCAAAACAGCAGCAATCGCAAGTATATCACTGTAGTCTTTCCAATTATTTGTCAAACTTCAGCTTCATGGTGTCCACCATTTCACAAATGGTCTCATCCTCAGATGTTGCATAAACTCTAAGCCAACTTTCAATTTTCCAAACTTGCATAAAGTACAGATTCGCAGTAGGATATTTAGAGCCTGAAACAATTTTTGTTATTTCATCAAATGGCCTCAATAACTCGCATATGAGCTCTGCTCTAGACCACTCCAATTCAGACGGAAACCACTTATAACTCGACTCCACTTCAGCAAGATTACGCAGCACATCTTTAAATTGGATTACTCTAGACAACATTACATGGGTTGAGATCCAACGTGTTCTCACGTCCAAAACAAGACCAGTTTTAGTATGAATCCCAACAGTTTCAACACACCCTTGGAACATCTGTTCTCGAGACTCTGAAATCCTCACAAACTTGACACTTTCCCTAATTTTATCTAAAGATTTCTCTATGACATCTAACCCATCTTGAACTATCAGATTCAAAATATGGGCTACACACCTTACATGAAAAAACTCTCCACCACAGACCAAATCCTTTCTAAGTTGTCTTTTTACAACTCTTTGCATATTATCATTTGATGAAGCATTGTCTACAGTAATAGTAAATACTTTCTTATCTAACCCCCATGCTTTCAACAACTCAATCAACTTCATACCCAATGCAACACCAGAATGAGGTGGAGGAAAAGCACAAAAATATATTATTTTGGCTTGCAAGTTCCAATTTGCATCAATGTAATGTGCAGTTAAACACATATAACCTTCCACGGTTATTGCTCTCCACAAATCAGTTGTAAAACAAACTCTACCCAGAATTTCACTCAAAATTTGCTTAAGTTTGTTTTTCTCCTTCTCAAAAATTTTCAGAACATCAGCAACTACAGTATTCCTACTCCAAAACTCAATACTCGGATTGACATATGCAAAAGCTTCCCTAATCCTTCTATATTCAACAAATGAGTAAGGAAGATCATGCTCTATAATGGCAACATCAATCAACTCACGGAACACCATCATATCAATCTTTCGACTATGAGTACTAGGAGTACTAGCAGGAGTTTTTGGAAAAAGTTTTTCATATGCCTAAGCAAAGTAGTTGTTCCATTCCTATCCAGATTCAAGTGATAATTATACTTGCAGTAGTTGCATATAATATGATATTTATCATCTTTATCTTTCTCTCCAATTATAGTGAAATTTTTCCAACACCTTGAATGTCTACGTTTACCTCTTTTCACTTGAGCATGAGATGATTCACCCATGAGAGAATCATCTTCCACCGGATTGTGTTCTTCTTCCACCACCGGATTGTGTTCTTCTTCCATCACCAGATTGTGTTCTTCTTCAAGCATTTGTCGATCCCATTCAGTATCACTCATGTAGTCATCATCACACAAGCTCATTGTCTTGTCCATCTGTTCAAAAAACATACAAAGAATTAAAACCAATGAACATGGAAAGCAATACGTTCACTTACCAATGAACATTATATTATATACACATACACATTTCACTTATCATATACGACACACAAAAAGAATCATATAGGACAACTAGATACCCCAAAAAGATTCATATACGACAACTATACTAATTAAAACCAACTAGATAAACCAACAATCTCTGATGAACTCAAATGAACTCTCAAATGCTCAAACAAAACTATAACATATGCAAAAATCCATGTGTCAATCAAACAAACAATATCCACACAACAACAACAAATTCATGAGACTCGAACTTGTGTATTCAACTTGAATCGAAATTTACCGACAAACCCACAAACGAAATTTACCTCCAAGCTTTTCAAAAATTTGCAAAGTAGAGCTTCAGATCTGATTGAACCTCCAAGCTTTTTGATCTGATTGAACCCAAGTCACAGAATCAGAAGAGGAAGAGGAAGATGATGAAGATGATCTGATTGAAACCCAGAAACGAAATCAGAAGAGGAAGAAGAAGATAATGAAGAGAAGCATCTTCAATAGTCGACGAAATGCGAGAGAGAGAAAGAGGGGAGAGATAGAAACCCTAATTTCGTGTTTTCGACAAAATGAAAGAAAAAAAAGTTGCCCCCAAATATTACAATCCCTAGTTTTTAAGAATTATTAGACAGTCCATGTACAGATGAGTTCGGACCATGTATTAGTGGGCTAAAATGGTTTTAGGTCCATTTGACCACTTCAAATTTGGTTATGACCATAACCGGTCCCAATATAATTTGGACCTGGACAGCCCATGGTCTCTAAGCCCAATTGACATCTCTAATTATCTATAGGAATTTGCATTTAGGCCATTTAGGGTGTTGCATTCTTACATTTGTGCATTTTGGATGAAAACAGGTGCTTTAGAGCCTAAAATGGGGGGAAAACAAAGTCAAATCCGAGCATGTACCCGAAAGGAGCTATTGAGCAGGAAGAACAGTCTGAACCTCAACCCGAATGAGGAGGATCCATGAGCAGGAAAAACAACCCGAAGACCTACCCAAGAAACAACCCAACCTAATCCCCGTGCATCCCATCGAGCAGACCCTCGGGCAGGACTGGACAGTTAAAAGGGTTTCCATATATAAACCCTCCTCTTCTTCCTCTCGCACTAGCACGCCGCAGACTTTCAGAACAGAGAGCGAGAGCTTCTAAGAGAGAGACTGAGTGATTCAAACACTTTTTCCACTTTTTTAGGATTTTTTTTTCATTACTTTTGCTATTCTTCATAGTTTTCGATTTTGTACTCTTCTACTTTATTTCTATTTTCAATACAATCCAATTTTCGTTTATTTGTGTTTTTTATGTCTTCTGCAATGAAATGTGAGTAGTGAAACAAAGTTTCTAGGGATGGGATAGATAAATATGTGTTCTTGATCGGTTAGGATGTCTTAGCTTGATTGTTTATGTTATATAAATTTCTTTCTAGATTGGTGTTCTTAATGCTATTTTCAGACCGAGGGGTTGAGATTAGATCTAGGGTATTTTGCCATCGAGAGATGTAGTTGAACGCTTGAATCAATCAATGATAGAGATTTACTCACTTAGCCTAAGAGATTAGATGTGTAAGGAGTTTATTGACAATAATGAATCAGTTTGTATTGCCTGCTTGGTCATGTTTCTCCAACGAGAGTTGGGTAGGAGAGTGATCAAGGTTGATTGTTTCTATCACGAGAGTGTTTTAACAAGATTTTAGAGATTCATTGTCTAGGGAATAATTGCTTGAGGCATCTAGGACATCCGTACTGGTCAAGAACACTTATGAGACGATTACCCCATCCTTAGGAGCTTTCTTATATCGATTGTTTAACTTTATTTAATAACTCAACCCCTTACCCGAACTGGTACTCGGTCACCAGCTTCGTGTATACCTTCGAGCTGTTCATCCTTGACTTCTTGACTCGACCACTTCACCCGATCCTGTACTCGAATGCTTGCATTGAGTGCTTAAGTCGTGTGGTTCTTGCCTTTTTATTTTCTTTTGTTTATTTTAGGATTGTTAGATTAAACCCTAATAATTTCTTGGCTTGACTTGCTTGTTTCTGATCATATCTTATCTGCTAGCATAACAACCATTTGGATTGATAACCCTTTGTACTACAATTGCATAGGGAATTGATTACCTGGGTGAAAATCCTGTTATCAATTTGGCGCCGTTGCCATTTGGTTGAATTTTATTTACTACGTTTAAGATTTCAGCACTTGCTAAATCAAGTTCTATTATATACTTTGGTTTGGTACTGACTTTTTTACTTTCGTGTTTGTTTGTTTTGCATTTCAGGGTACAACTCGAGTTACCCACCCGACCCGTCACTCGATCACCTGGATCAGGTAGACCTTCGTGTACTCACTCAATTCACTGATTGTGCATGCAAACACGATCCAAGGGTAGCCAACACTTGAGTCCTTTCATCGACAACATCGACAGACCAAGGTTACTCCACCAACAACCAAGTCCAGGGACCGCAAACAAAAACAATTGAGGAGGTCATGAATTAATCAGAATGGTCCAAGAGAGGACCAACATAGGAGCAGGAGATGCTCCATCTACTCACACTCAAAGAAATGGCATTGTGCCACCTGCTGTCCAAAACAATAACTTTGAGATCAAGAGTAGTCTCATCCAGATGATACAAAGCAACAACATTCATGGACTGCCAATGGAGGACCCATTCGACCATCTGGATGAGTTTTGATAGGCTCTATAGCCTAACCAAGATAAATGGAGTTAGTGAAGATGGATTCAAACTCTAGCTTTTCCCATTTTCTTTGGGAGAAAAAGCACACATCTGGGAGAAATCACTTCCCAAGGAGTCCATCACCACTTGGGAAGCATGCAAAAAGGTGTTTATAGCCAAATTCTTCTCCAACTCCAGAACCGCAAGGCTGAGAAATGACATTTCCAGCTTTGTTCAGAAAAGCAACAAGACGTTCAATGAAACTTAGGAACGTTTCAAGGGATACAAAAGCAGATGCCCTGATATGCTCAAATTGTAATACCCTAATGGTACTAACAGCCTTGCAGTTGTAATACTCTAGGGGACGAATCCACAGAGACTCTAGTTCACACAATAGACTTATTACTCTTTTAATTGTGTTAAATCAAAATATTAAATTAAAAACAATGCAAAACAAAATGAAAAGTGTTGTAAATTCAAAGGATCAAAGAGCTAGGCCTAGGGAAATTCTCAAGAATTTATGGAATATTAAATCAATCAATTAATTAGGATTCAAGCAATTAATAATCAGATTTAGAACTCTAAACACTCTTGTAAAATAAATCAGTTCTCACTTTAAATATTTATCTATATTAAAACCAGAAAATCCAAATCTCTTTGCAAAATCCAAGATTAAAAATCAGCTTTAAAAACAAGTTTAGATTGTTCACAAAATTATTAAATAAAATCTCTTTGCAAGAAATAATTTTGCTCATCAAAAGGTTTAATGAGGAAAATCAATTATATTCTCATATCAATTTATTTTCCTATGTATTAATTCTAGGTGATCAATCAAGAATCAATATGAAGAACAACCTAAGATGAAGATCACAGAAGATAATGAATCCTAAAAATAATAGATCTAATAAACCATAAAAACCCTATGAAAACCCTAAATCTAACAAGCAAACTACTCAAGAATCAATATGAAGAACAACCTAAGATGAAGATCACAGAAGATAATGAATCCTAAAAATAATAGATCTAATAAACCATAAAACCCTATGAAAAACCCCTAAACCTAACAAGCAAACTACTCAGACATGTTTAATGAAGAACAAGACATCTTTTCTGAATAATAAGCAATTGATATTAAGAAGTAAGAAGGGAGTTCAAGAATCTTCTCTCTATAGATAAAATCATATCTGTCTCTCCCTAAAACCTCTCAATCAAAAAGGTGGCTGGAATCAAAATTGCTAGAAAATAACTTAGGTCTAAACAATAACCATAAAAATCCTATAAATACTATAAAACACGTCTTGGCCTTAATTGCAAATAAGGGAAATTTGGGCAAATTTTGTAAATCTTCTAAAGCTTTGTGGAGAAAACTTCCGATTGACTTGTGGCAGCTGCATCGATTGATGCTGAGGTTGCATCAGTCGATGCATACTCTTAAATTCGTCTCCCAGCTTCGCTTATCAGCCTTCATGCTTTGATTATGCTCCAAATCATCCTCTTTTAGCTCCTTAGTGTTCCATCCGTGCCAATGAGTACCTAACCCTATAAAGACTCAAAAACAACCTAGAAAACAAATCAAAAGACTCAAAAAGCACATTTATACCATGGTTAAAAACCACAAAAACCATGACATATCAACTCCACTAGACGTAGCCTTTGCTTGCCCTCAAGCAAAACAGAAACTTAGGCATGTGAAAGAGGTTTGAAAACATGGAATTCACTCAACTGCAGGTAACTGTTTTTCGCACTCTTCAACGCCTTGATCTTCAGAACTTACTTCATATACTTTGTCAATTGAAAAGCATCAACATTCCTTACTTAAATCCCACAATTCTCTAGAATCTCTAGTCTCTCTATTGTCATCTCATTAAATAAATTAAAGAAAGTACAAGTGAGTTCTTACCTTGGTGTATCGATCAGTGGCTTATGGACTCTCTTCAGGCCAAGACATTCTTCATACATCTCCTTTCCTCTCTCTTTTCTCATTTCCAATTTTTTTTCTTTTATTTTAAATCAAAGGTGTAAGCGAATACCGGGGTCATCGGTAATTTACCTATCCCTCGCTTCCAAGCTTTGTGTGATCATTTGACTCAAGAGTAGAATAATGGGGTCACACGTAATTTACATATCCCTCTAAACTAATCAAAATCATTTCATATTTTATTCTCCTCTTTTTTTCTGATCTTTTTTTTTGTTTAAGTACTAAAAATTGCACTGTCTTGTATGGCATGAAGAATAAGTCTAGTCCACTGATTTCCAACCCCAAAGTAAGAGATTAAGTCCGGTTTAAAATCCTGATAAAAGTTGAGACAACGTCAGTTTAACCAGATATCTTTTGGATAAGGGCTTTCAGATTGTTGATACAGCTCATAGCTTTTCCAAACTTCAGTTATGAGATCAAGCATAATCAAGATTCATAAGAGTGTTAAAGATCCTAATTCCAAAAAAAGAAAAAATTTGAAAAATTTGACTCAAAAATATGGTTTGACTGACACAACTGAAACTAAGAAAGAACAAGTAATTAGTTAGTAACTAGCCTCCCCCAGACTTAAACAACACTGTCCCTAGTGTTATCAAGCCTAAGATTGACTAAGAAAGAAAAATCAAATTGAAAAGTAGTAAACAAATGAACCAGATTCGTGTTACCAACTGTTAGCCTCTGTGTCGAACGATGCAAATGTTGCATCGATCGATGCACAGCTAAATCGTCCGAGAGTCGACATTGAGTCCTGTTAGTTGCATGTTAGTTGTGTTTCTCCTATGGATGTCAGCTCTGTTAAGAATCACTCAAACACAACATTAAATGCAACATGATAGATAATGGTTCATAATACAATACAAGTTCAATCTGAAACAAATGACAAACTGACTCAAGGAAAAATAAAAATGACTCAAAGTGAAAGAGAAAAAGGATAAAAGAAACCGTAAACAGAAGTAGGATCAACCCTCAAAACAAGCATCACCATCATCAAGGTCAGCATCGCTACCACTTGCTCCAGCAAGGGGAGGAGAACGAGATATGTGCCTAGTAAGACGAAAGCAACGACAACAACAAAATAGAGAAATCGGGTTCCAAAAGGTACGCATGGTGGATGTCTGGTACTCCTGGTAGTCTCCCTGACTCATAGTAGCAGAAGGCTGTGGAGGCTCAGGAAAAGGAGGAAACTCAAACGCTGCAGTGCCAGATGAAGAACCAATCTCAAAACCCCCAGCAGGGTTATCATCAGCAAGACCGTCAGCAGGTGGCTCATCAGCAGCAGCAGTGCTCTGATGACGGGAAGGTGATGGTATAACAAAATCAGAGGCATGAGGAAGAAAACGCAACTGCTCTGCATCATCTCCAATAGTGGTGAGGTCTGGTTGCGGCAATCTGATCAGATGAGTACCAGTAGAATCATGAAAACGCCATAGCATCTCCCTCTTCATCCAAGTGGAGTTCCTCATATGCTCCTCATCAATAATGCACCTCTCCGTACAAATGGAGATAGAATCAGTAGCATTACGCAGTAGCTGAAAAATAGGAGTAAGCAGACTCCCAACATGCTCTTTCTTCCCACGCCCAAAAGCCTTGACCTTCAGAGAGATCAAGTGAGAAGCAAACACTGCACCATAGTTAACCCTGTCAGGGTCAACCCAGCTATCATCCTCAGCAATCAAATCATAAATCCATATGCCATCATATACAACTCAGTCACTCTCATCTTCCCTGGCTCCATCTTGCACAAAATAGTGTTGGCTATGGCTGTAATGCCCCCAAACCGTCCTATGCCCCCAGATAAGGACAAGGACGGTGCCGAGACGCTATGTGTTGGGAGAGATCGCATCCTGGTGGTTCCAGCCGAGGGACGGAAGCTGCAGCTTCCCGACCAGTCCTCCTGGACGCGACTCAACCGCGGCCGAGGTTCGCTTAGGCTTTGCAACACTCGCGGCCCTGGCGTGTTGTGTTGGCCCGGACAAGGCCAATGTATCGGATGCAACTTGCCATGTTTCCCCCAAAAATCAAACTTTATTACTTAATAAATTATTACACTGAAAATAAGTTATCAAGCAATATACATATATACTCGGAAAAACTTATAGAATACATTTAGGTAAAAATATAGGGTTTTACAAACAACACACAAAGATCATCCCTATCTGGTACCCTACGTTTGCTCCGGCTCTACTCTCAACTAAGCTCCCTGCACACACACAAGAAACTACGACATGAGTAATCTAAGATTACTCAGTGAGCTTGGGTACCCCTTCCCTAAACATGCATTCTACTTTTTCCCGCCCCATCTACCCCAAAAAGGCAAGGAAACAAGCAGCAATCAAACAAAGCTACGCACTCAAACAGAGCTACGCACTAAACAAAGCTACGCACTTAATCAAAGCTACACAACGAAAGCATTAGCGGAAGCATCAAAACCAACAAGCAAAGGTACTCCACTCCCTTATTTAAGTTTAAAATATTTTTCCTGAGAGCTTTGTAAAAAAAAGAATAAAAGATGAGATGATTTTGATCAGTTTAGAGGGTTAGGTAAATTACCTGTGATCCCATTATTCTACTCTTGAGTCAAATGATCACACAAAGCTTGGAAGCGAGGGGTAGGTAAATTACCAATGACCCCGGTATTTGCTTACACCTTTGAAGAGAAAAAAAAAAGATAATTAAAAAAAAAAAGCAAAGCTCTAAAGAAGAATAAATAGAATAAGTCTGGGGGAGAGAAAGAGTACCACATGTGGTAAAAGATATGTCTTGCTTGTTATGGTATTGTACGGGAATGAGTCTAGAAGGTTCTTGATATTGATCAAATTGATGAGACTCACCGATGAAAGCTTATTGGAGGAAGTAGTGAAATTTGGTTTTGAATTTGGGATACTATGAAAGTCAACGGAGAAGTACATGGTGGTTTGATTTGGATTTGTCTGCTAAGCATGTGGATTAAGGTTTGGATGATCATGGCATTACTTTAAAAAGAAAATGAGTTTCTGTGTTTTCAAACCTCTTTCACAGATATAAGTTTATGTTTTGCTTGAGGGCAAGCAAAGGCTAAGTCTAGGGGAGTTGATATATCATGGTTTTTAGGTGTTTTTAGCCATGATATAAGTCTTATTTATAGTCTTTTTGGTGTTTTTAGAGTCTTTTTGAGTATTTATAGGATTTAGCATGGATGAGATCATAATGGAGTTAAATTGGAGGATTTGGAGCTTAATCAAGCATTGAGGCTGAAGTTGCAAAGTTGGGAGGCAAATTTAGAGAAGGCATCGATCGACACAGCATATGCATCGATCGATGCTAGGCCAAAGACGAAATCGGAAGTTTTCCTCACAAGTTTTGAAGATTTACAAAGCTGTCCCAAAGTTTTCCTTATTTGCATCATTGGTCCCTGGACGTGTTTTAGGAATATAAATAGGATTTTTATGGTCATTGTTTAGACCTAAGCTTTATTTTTCCCTGCAACTTTTGAGAGCAAAACCATGTGAGAGATTTTTAGAGAGCTTTTGGAGAGAAGAATCAAGACTCCTTCAGAGAAGATTCAGAACTCCTATTCTTCTCCCTTTAATCTCTTAATGCTATCTATTTTATTCATGATTTGTGTTCTTACAATTATGTCTGAGTAGATCTGCTTGTTAGGTTTAGGATTTCTCATTAGGGATTTCATGGATTGTTAGATCTGTTAATTTAGGATTCATTATCTTCTTGTTTTTCACCATAGGTTGTTTTTTAATGCTAGATCTTTGATTAGTCATCTGGATTTAGATCTTAGGATTATTAATTGATATGAGAATATAATTGATTATCTTGATAAAAACCTTTGGTGAGCAAAATTACTTCTTGCAAAGAGATTTGAATTAGTGATTTGTGAACTTATCTAAACTTGAATTTATTGCTGGTTTTTAACTTGAATTTTGCAAAGAGATTTGGATTTTCTGGTTTTAAACTTAGATATTATTTGCAGTGAGAACTGATTTATTTTATAATTGTGTTTAGAGTTCAAGAACGGTGCTTAATTGTTGAATCATGTTTGTTTAATTAATTGATCTAATTTTCCATGATTTCCTGAGAATTTCCCTAGACCTAGCGTTTTTAATTCCTTAATTTACAACACCTTTTAATTCTGTTTCTGCATTGTTTTTAAATTAATATTTTGATTTAGCATAATTAAAAGATTATTAAATCTATTGTGTGAGTCTAGAGTTCTTGTGGATTTGATCCCTAAGTACTACATTGACATCTTAATTTGAGAGAGTAGCTCTAGGGTAAATTTGAGCATATCACATGCTGTGGTGGAATCCGTTGTCCTTCTCTTCTTGGCCATGGGTCATGACATGTAGCTTGAAATGGTGCATCAGGAGTTGGAAGTGGTCGGATTGGGCTCAGTAGATTCGGAGGAGGAACTGCCGGCAGTGGAAGATCGGTCCGGCGAGTCTGAGCGGCGGCGGAAGTGGAGGGGCGAGCTCTCTTCGATCTTTGGCGGGTAGCCATGACTCTGAATCGCGAAACCGAGTGTCGGATCAAGTATAGGGGAGAAAATTGAGCAGTATAGGCCTTTGAATCGATGGATTTGGTGGAGAAATGAGTAAGATACGGTCGATTGAAGTTTGTGTTTCTCTCTGGTTCGAGTTCGTGTGAAAATGGCGAAGAAGACAAAGTCGAGAGACTTTAATTGCGACTTTAGGTTAACTTGCATCGATCGATGCAGAGGTTGCATTGGTCGATGCAAGTGTTTGGTCGATGCAACTGGGCTTTGGTCCGGCCCACCAACAATTCGATTCTCTCAAACCCACCAGCCCATTAATCCGATCCATTAACTTGCTCAGGCATTGCATCAACCGATGTAGAAGTTGTGTCGGTCGATGCAATTCTGTTTGTTTTGCTACGTTTTACGATTTTCTGTATCACTTAAACTCAAAACTCAAAATTAATATGTTAGTAAATCTTAAAAATAAAAATAAAAATAAAATAATTAAATCCTACCAGTGGGTTGCCTCCCATTCAGCGCTTATTTAAAGTCATTAGCTTGACTTGGCAGCGGATTAGGCAGAAGGTGCATCATCCAAACGCACAATGTGTCCGTCTGGTATCCCGGCTTCAGCCCAATAGTGTTTCACCCTCTGTCCATTGACAGTAAACTTCTCTCCCTTGGAATTAAGTAGGACAATAGCTCCATAGGGGCGGACTTCTTGGATAGTGAATAGTCCGAACCAGCAAGAACGAAGCTTTCCTGGAAACAGCTTCAAGCGAGAGTTGTACAGAAGTATCTGATCATTAGGTTCAAAATTTCTGGAAATGATCTTCTTATCATGATTAGCCTTTTTTCTCCTTGTATAGCTTAGAGTTCTCAAATGCATGATGTCTAAACTCATCCAACTCATTCAGCTGAACCAACCTTCTCTCTGAAGCTGTCTTGGCATCAAAATTCAACAATTTAACAGTCCAGGCTGCTTTGTGCTCTAACTCCACTGGAAGATGACATGCTTTCCCATAAAGCAAATGAAAAGGAGTAGTGCCAAGTGGTGTCTTATATGCAGTTCTGTAGGCCCAAAGTGCATCATCAAGCTTCATAGCCCAACCTTTCCTTGTAACACCCACAGTTTTCTCCAGGATTTCTCTTATTTGGCGGTTAGAAACCTCAACTTGACCACTAGTCTGGGGATGATATGGGGTAGCTACTCTATGTTGAACTCCATACTTCTTCAACAACTTATCAAACACTTTATTGATAAAGTGCTTACCTCCACCACTGATAACAATTCGAGGCACTCCAAACCGTGGAAAGATAATGGTCTTAAACAGCTTAAGAACCACAGCAGAATCATTCTTCGGACTTGCATTAGCTTCTACCCACTTGGACACATACTCAACAGCTACAAGGATGTACTTGTTCTTGTAAGACGAAGGGAATGGTCCCATAAAATCAATGCCCCAACAATCAAAAACTTCAACCTCAAGGATGAAATTTTGTGGCATCTCATTTCTCTTACTAATAAGTCCTCTTCTCTGACAAGCATCACATCGAGATACAAATTCATGAGCATCCTTAAACATTGTTGGCCACCAAAACCCTGCTTGAAGAACTTTGGACACTGTCTTGAAAGTAGCAAAATGTCCAGCATAATCTGACCCATGGCAATGAAATAGAACATCAGGAACTTCACTCTCAGCTTGACTCCTGTAAACTCCATCTGAACAATGCTTATACAAGTATGGCTCATCCCAATAGTATCTTCTAAGCTCTCTCAAGAACTTCTTCTTAGCATATCCTGTAAACTTGTCTGGTTCCACCTCTGCAGCAAGGTAATTCGCGATATCAGCATACCACGGTTGATCAGAAGTAGTTACAGCAGCCACATCGTCGTCAAGCTCGTAACCCGACGATTCTTGAACCAAGCGTCGATCAATGCATGATACTGCGTGGGTCGATGCAATCGCCAAATCTTGTTCGTATCGAGATGCATCATCGATCGATGCACCAGCTGTGTCGATCGATGCATTGCCACGAGTCTGCAAAATTTCCCGAGATAATGTAGCTTGAGAACCAACATCAACAAAGTAGACATTCTCCTCTGGCAGTGAATCATGAATTGGAACATAATCTTCTATCTTAATCCTGGATAAATGATCAGCTACTCCATTCTCAATCCCTTTCTTGTCCTTAACTTCAATGTCAACTCTTGGAGAAGAAGAATTCATCTTAGTAACCTTGGCTTGGCATCCTTTTTCTGCATCAAGTATTTGAGTGCAGCATGATCTGTATGCACTATTACCTTTGATCCAACCAAGTAAGAACGAAACTTCTCAAAAGCAAACACTACTGCTAGCAGCTCCTTCTCTGTTGTTGCATAATTCTTTTGAGCATCATCAAGTGTTCTACTAGCATAGTAAATAACATGAAGTTTCTTATCCTTCCTCTGTCCTAGCATTGCTCCCACTGCAAAATTATTGGCATCACACATTACCTCAAAAGGTAAATCCCAATCTGGGGGTTGAACAATTGAGTACTCACAAGCTCCTGCTTAATCCGTTCAAAAGCTAAACGGCATTCATCAGTAAACTCAAACTTGACATCCTTGCATAGTAGAGCTGAAAGTGGTCTAGCTATTTTACTGAAATCTTTGATGAAACGTCTGTAGAACCCTGCATGTCCAAGAAAACTCCTGACCAACTTCACACTATCTGGTGGTTGAAGACCTGTCATCACTTCTATCTTAGCGCGTCCACTTCAATACCAGCCTCTGAAACCCTGTGACCAAGCACTATACCATCTCTAACCATAAAATGGCATTTCTCCCAATAAAGAACTAAGTGCCTCTCCTCACATCTAGCTAGCACTTTACAGAGATTATCCAAACAGCTCTTGAATGAATACCTATAAACAGAAAAGTCATCCATGAAAACCTCCATGTAATCTTCAATCATATCTGTGAAGATGGACATCATACATCTCTGAAATGTCGTAGGAGCATTACAGAGACCAAAAAGTATTATGCGATATGCAAAAGTACCACATGGACAAGTGAAGGTTGTCTTCTCCTGGTCATCGGGATGAATCGGAATCTAGAAAATCCGGGAGTAACCATCCAAAAAGCAGTAGTATGGATGGTTAGCTAACCTCTCAAGCATCTGGTCAATGAAGGGCAGCGGGAAGTGATCTTTCCTTGTTGTGGCATTCAGCTTTTTGTAATCAATGCACATCCAGTGTCTGGTGATTGTCCGTGTAAAAATCAGCTCATTCTTCTCATTCTTCACCACTGTAACTGTAACGCCCCCGAACCGTCCTATGGCTACTCAGGCTGTCGAACAGCCACGGGACGCCACTTGCGGGATTGCGCCGAGGTGATTCGGCCGAGGGACAGAAGCTGCAGACTTCCCGACCGATCCTCCAAGGCACAACTCCACCCGCAGCCGAGACTGCTTAGGCTTTGCAACCCTTGCGGCCTGGTGCGTTGTGTCAGCCCGGACAAGGCCGAGTATCATTTGCAACTTGCCATGTTTTCCTGAAAACCGTATATATATCACTTTAATAAAATAATTCATCTCAAATAAATCATTAAAGCAATATATATAAAGATAGTCGGAAAATTTATATATAACCATTTATAAAAATATAGGGTTTTACAAGAAACACAAGAAAACCCTATCCAGCACCCTAATGTTCGCTCCAGCTCTAGACTCACTTAGGCATCCCTGCAAGACCAAAAATAGAGTCATGAGTAATCTAAGATTACTCAGTGAGTCTGGGTACCCCAATCTCCTAAACAGGA
Source organism: Camelina sativa (assembly GCF_030686135.1). NCBI lineage: Eukaryota > Viridiplantae > Streptophyta > Magnoliopsida > Brassicales > Brassicaceae > Camelina > Camelina sativa. The sequence continues at coordinate 36,420,787 of NC_141899.1, forward strand.
TTCTATCTTCCCCAACCCGACTACCCCGGCAAGCAAAGAAAACAAGCAAGTAATCAAAGCAACACAGCCGAAAGCATTAGCGGAAGCAAAATAAACCATAATCAAACAAGAGAGGTTAGATCAACGCGACTCGACTCGACGCTCTAAACCCTCTACGCGCATCATAAGACGACTAAAGTTCACTTTAGACTCTTCACCTCTACACGACTCGCAAGGACAACTAGGATAAACAAGGAACTCTTGAACTATCCTAAACTCCTTGACCGAACAACCAAGCAAGACGTCTAGAATACACAAGGATCGCTTGAAATACCCTAGACTCTTTTCACCTAAGGGCCCTCAATAATCTGTTCCGTTCCTTCCCTCTCCCATGCCGAGACCACAAAGGTCACCAGCATGAATCCGCAAATAGGCTACATCGTCATGTAGCGGTCACGCTAGTTGCTAGCTAGTCGTGACAGTGTCCCCGCGTGAGTGGTCGTCGGGAACTCACGCGTGACAACCGCTTTGGAATAGAAGATCGCCACTACACTAGCTAAGACTCAAGAAACATATTCAAGAGACTTTGCTAAAACACTAACCACAACTCAAGCAAGAAAATCGATCAACAACATGCAAGAAACTTCAAGCAAGAGTACATGCAATAAATCAACAAGTAACGAGAATAGAAATTCAAGGAACTTATGATTAAACTACATGCATGCAACCCATATCCTTAACTTAAGCAATTCATGCAACAAGTTTATCTATGCATGCAACCAATTTGATTTAACCGTTTAAATCCTCAAGTCCAATTACGCATGCAACTCCATTTAATCTCTTAAATTCTCAAGTTCGATTAAGCATGCAAGTAACCTCACTCAATATTATGCAATAAAATGCAAAATACTTCACTCCTTTAGTCATGCATGAAACCGATTTTAAGTAAGAATTATTACTTACAAAATCCTCTAGGTTCGATCATGCATGCATACACCAAATTTTAAGTGATCCGATTATACTTAAAATTTACCCAAGTTCCCCTTTCACCAATTATTGAGTGAGTCCCAATTATTTAGCATGCAACTAGTTCATTTTCGCATGATGATTCTAGCATGAATCCTACCATGTTTGCCTGCAACATATTTTAAACCGCAACTACATGTACTACTCTACATGCACTACCTCAGACTCACCTCTTGCGCAACTGTCGATGATACTCGGACTTCACAGCACCACTCGATCAGACAATCCGCTCCTACTTCGCGTCAAACAGCTTCTCGCTTTGTTTCGCAACCGCTTATCTCCTCGATCTCTCTTCGACACAACCGTCGACCTTTCTTGGTCTTTTCTAGACACACACGTCGAAAATTTCTCCTCTTGATCTCCCTCTTGATCGTTCTTGATCCTTCTCTCGATCTTCCTCGACAACTCTCTCTTTTGTCTCTTTCTTTCTCTCAAAAAATCTTAAGTGTTTTGGAGTGTTTTTGGACTAAACACCCAAATGAAGTCGAAAACCTTGTATTTATAGGCTTCAAATTCTCTTCATTCCCTTAGTGCTTCTTGACAAATGGCTCTCTCCCCCCTTGCATGTCGAGCGTGCATCTCACCTCCAATGGCTGCTCGCCATTAAGCCTCAAATCCTCTTTTTATTAGTGCATGTAAACACTCTTATTAGTGCATGTTGCTTAATCCCAATTTAGAATTAGCTCTTAGCCAATAGGTTTCCGCCATCTCCCTTAATCTCCTTGATTAAGTTAATCCTCCACTATTTCCCTTAATCTCCTTGAATTTTTTATTCCTCCACTAACTCCTTCCTTGATTAAATTAATCCTCCCACTTTCCTTAATTTTCATTGGTCGAAATTTTGAGGAAAGAATAATTTTCCCACAAATACTCGATCCTTCGTCTAGCACCTTCGACGTTTACTCTGGCAATTCTCGTCTCGTTCAGACCGTTTTCTCGATCGTTCAGACACTCCGCTCGGCAACACTCGGCAAACTCTCGGGCAATTCGGACAGTACGCCTCGGCGATACATCTCAAGCAACTTCGACTACGCGTCTCGGATGTCTCGACAATTTCTCGGGTCATCGGAAAATTCCTCGGGCTCTCGATAATTTTTCTCGGGTACTCGGCAACTTCCTCGAGCTCTCGACAACTTTCTCGAGTACTCGGCAACTTCCTCGAGTCTCGACAATTTTCTCGGGTACTCGGTAACTTCCTCGAGTCTCGACAATTCTCTCGGGTCTTCTCGACAGATTCCCTCGACGAGTTTTCTCGACCTTCTCGACGAATTTCTTCGATCAATTTTCTCGACACCCTCTTGATGAATTTTAGGGTCTCGACCGTGCGTCCGGTACTTCTGTCTGGCTTGGTCATCCTCCGACTCACAAATATTTCCTCGGACTTCCTTGGGTCATTCTCTTTTATTTTCCTTCTTTTTCTTCCTTAGGTCTTTTCCGTCCCATTTCCTCGACCTTTTTATTTTGAAATTTCTACTCTTGGTGAGGGTCATTACAGTAACTCCACCCTTCTTAGGAACAACATGAACTGGACTAACCCATTTACTATCAGAAATTGGGTAGATAATCCCGGCATTCAGAAATTTCATGATCTCCTTCTTGACAACATCTTGCAAATTTGGATTTAGCCTCCTATGATGCTCAATAGATGTCTTAGCTCCTTCCTCAAGATGAATCCTATGCATGCACAAGTCCGGAGAAATTCATGCAATATCATCAAGAGAATAGCCAAGAGCCTTTTAAAATTTGTGCAGCTTGCATAGCAATAAAGTGAGCTCTGCATTGTTTAAGGAAGTACTAACAATAACATGATAGGAAGAATTCTCACCTAGAAATGCATACCTTAATCCTGCAGGAAGTGGCTTGAGATCCAGTTTTGGAGCTTTCTCAAGGTTCCAATCTGATAGTTTCTCAGCTTGTGAAGAAGTACCAACCAATTCCTCTTGTGCAACCAACTTCTTTACTTGCTCATTAGCATCAAGTAGCTTGACATACCCAGCAGCAATGTCATCTAAATGCTCAGCTTCTTCAGCAGAAGTAACCAATGCTCTGTCAAGAGGATCCTCAGGATGCAGCTCCTTGAAAATCTCTTCAGCAAGATTAGACAATGTATCCACATAAAAAGTTTGACCATCTATTGTTGGCCTCTTAACCAGCTTATCCATGTCAAAACGCATCTGCAAGTCTCCAACATTAAGGCCAATCTGTCCTTTCTTGACATTAATAATAGCTCCAGCAGTGGCTGAGAATGATCTTCCCAAGATTAGAGGATCCTTAGGCTCTTCTTCATACTTCAAGATCACAAAATCAGTAGGTATCAAACAGTCACCAATCTTAATTGGAACATCTTCAAGAATACCATCAGGAATGCGAAATGAACGGTCAGCAAGTATAAAAGTAATCTTGGTGGGTTGGAAATTTGTCATCCCAAGGATGAGTGCTACTGATCTAGGCTTTAAGTTGACACTGGAACCAAGATCACACAAAGATCTAGCAAACCTCTCATTGAAGATTGTACAATCAAGAACAAAACTACCTGGATCAGGGAGTTTTTTTGGGATCTTGTTCTGAATGATGGCACTGACTTGAGCTGAAATAATCATCACTCCTTGCTCAACATTCAAATCCTTGGTTACCATTCTCTTGACATATCTCCTAAGCATTGGAGAAGTCTTAACTGCATCAATCAATGGCAACTCAATAACAAGCATATCCATCATAGCTTTGCACTTAGCATCATCAATCTCCTGCTTAGACTTCCTTGGGTTCTTGGGAAAAGGAACCCTAGGCTTGTACACTCTCTCAGCAACTGGAATCAGAGCTTTCGTAACCTCCTTCTCGGTCTGTACATTGCATCGGTCGATGCTGTCTCGCAAAGTCAACTCTTCTACGACTAATGAGGGTTTGATGTGTCTGCATTTTATAGGGTTTTAACTATAGTTTTTAGGTTTGTTTTGAGTCTTTTCCTAGGTCCAAGTGTGCTTTTAGAGTCCTTTTAGTCCTTTGTGAGTCTTTACAGGTTCTAGGTGACTTTGGAAGGAATCTGAGCGTTTTGGGGGTGAAAATATGCATCTGGAGCTAAATTGGTTGAAGACTGATTGAGCTAGTCACCAAATGGAGTGAGAGCAGAAAAACGTTCCGGATCGACTGATTCTCTCTCGAGATCGACCATTCCCGTCCCCGATGCAACTTTTCCTAATTTGTTTTAAACCGACTTTTAGGGTTTTATTTTGATATTTAAGTTAGAGGCACGGCCTCCAGAGACACCGGCTTTATTTTTCTGAGACTATTTTGTATTGAGAGCAAAGGGAGAATATCTCTAATCCTTCTTGACACTTTGGAGAAAATTTCTAAACCCTATTTTCTATTCTTTTGCAATTCAATTATGTTTTCTTCATTATTGATTTGCTGTTTCTGCTTCTCCATGTCTGAGTAGCTTCACTGTTGGGTTTAGAGTTTAAGAATAGTTTCTATGATTAATTGATGCTAGATTTGTAAGATTAGGGATTGATGTTATTGTTCTTCATCTATAGTTGTTCTTAATGCTTAAGCTAAATTGATCACCTAGATTAAGATCTTAGGTTTAATTCATCGGGGCACCAAAAGTGTTGTTGAGTTACTTGAAAAGAACATAGGTGAGCAAGGTGGACCTTAGCCAATGAAAGTTGAAGTTGAGGCACCTTGTGAACAGATCAAACTTGAACTTGTTATTGCTTGCTTGGTTTGCTAGATCCAAACGATGGTTTAGGGTTTAGTGAATTCATTGCATAGATAGTTAATGCTGCAAAAGTAGGTTAGCTTTACAATAGTGATTTGAGTTCTAGAACGGTGTCTAATGCATCCCTATCTAATCATCGAAATTCGTGATCATAAACCCTAAAGATTCCCTGCGCCCAATATTTCTCTATTGCCTTAAAAACACTCTTTTATTTACTGTTTTTTGTTAGTCACTTTCAAACACAAACTTTTCTTTTGTCTTAGCTATATTTGGTCTTGATAATTTCATAGTGCAATTGTTTGGTCTCTGTGGATTCGATCCTGAAGTGTTACAACGATACCACTAGATCGTGGTGGAGTACACATTGGGTTTTAATTGACCTGTTGATCAATTTGGCGCCGTTGTCGGGGACCAAAACGATTGCCTTTGAGATTCTAGATTTAAATTTAGTCTAAGATTTATTTTATTTTTATTTACTAATTAGTTCTTTTGTTCTTTCTCTTGTATTTCAGGTGCATGCTAACAAGAAGCCACAAGCCTACTGATTTGCGTAATCTGCGAAACGAAGAGTTAGCCCTACTTGAACGAGAAAACAGAAAAGCGAAAGCTAAAGCTAACAAGATGGAGGATGGACAGAATCCAGATGGTCGTCAGCCTAACCCTCAAGATGTCATTATTCTGCCTCCTCCCCCTGCACCACAAGAGCATAATGCAGCTGAGCTGAATCCACCAGCAAGACGAACAACTTTGAGGGATGAAGATGCTCACAACAGGTTATTTGTGAATCGGTCTGCGATTCAACCTACTGCTCCTGCGAGACAAGATTATGAGATCAAGCAGAACCGTGTGTTTAATGGATTAGCATCAGAGAGCCCTCTAGACCATATTGAAGCTTTTGAGAGATTGGCTAGTAAAACATGGTCTAATGGAGTTCCATATGATTACCTCATGCTGACTTTGTTCCAATTCTCTTTAGGAGATAAGGCTTTGAGATGGCTAAATCTCTTGGACCGAGGATTACTTACCACTTGGGAGCAGTGTAGAGCAGCATTTTTAAACCACTTCTACACTAAGTAACGATCAGCTATGTTAATGAGCAAGATCACTACCTTCTCACAAGGTGGTACAGAGTCTTTTTGTGAAGCGTGGGAGAGATTCAAGGAGTATATGAGGGACTATCCTCATCATGGCTTTTCACAAGAGAATCATATGAACATCTTCTATGGAGGAATTGACCAGAAGTACCAGATGGCACTCGATACTGCCAGTAGAGGAGATTTTTCTTCTATCACTGCCGCTGAAGCAAACCTCTTGATCGAAAACCTTGCAGCGAGTAACAGCAATCGTAGCCATGAGTATGATCGTTCTGTGCGTGTTGTTGGCTCCGTGAATATAGATGTTATTAACTGCCAAGGTAGACCTTCTTTTGAAGAGGGATCAGCAAGCTGTCAACATGTGCAACGGGCAGACCGGTGCGTATCAGCAAGTTGGAGTAAATTCAGGTTTTGAGGGGACAGAGGAGCTGAACTATGTAGGAGGACAAGGGAACTATCAGAATCATGGGTTTAATCAGAATTATCGAAATCATCCTAATCTCTCCTACAGAAGCACTAACATCGAGAATCCTCAAGATCAAGTGTATCCTCCACATAATCAACAAGGTAACTTCTCGCAAGGATTTCAGAACAAAGGTGCTGGATTTAGTAGCTCAAACGTCCAAGGATACCATGCTCCATCTGCAGCTCCACAAGATAACAAACTTGAATTTAGGATGAAAACACTGTTGGAGGGCCATAAGAAAAGTTCTGCTGAGATTAATGTCAAGATTGATAGCATGTACAATGATTTGAATGGGAAATTTGAGAGGTTGAGTTCACGTGTTGATTCCATTGATAAGAGAGTCTCTGCTATTTCTTCTAGCTCTAAAAACAAAGAGTCATGCAATGCTATAACACTCCATGGTGGGATTGAAGATGGGCTGAGTTGTGTTGTGATCAACTCATGTTTGGCTTCCTCAGAGACAGGATCGGTCAATCCTGTGACTAGACCAGCCGGTCCCATCCATTCTGATAATTCGAGTTTGATCCCAGAGAAGTTGGATCGACCGATCCCCCTTATAGATCGATCGATCCCGTCATTGACGCAGAACCAGTTTCAAAAAGTCCCAGATTGACCGCTCCACGTCCAGACAAGTCGGTCCCTGTTGCATGCATGGGAAAACCCAGCTCAGTTGTTCCTGATGCAGATACCAAGGAATCAATTCTTGTGGAACCAAAGCCCTATAGACCACAAATTCCTTTTCCAAGAAGACATGAGAAGAAACCTCTGGATGAAAAGAAGTATGTTCTGTACAAAGAAGCTATAAGTGAGTTCATCACTGACGTTCCTTTTACAGAGGCAGTAAAGCACATCTCTTTGTTTAAGAAGGTTTACAATGATGTTGGTTGAAGAAAAGGATTTGGTGGAAGTTAAGACGTTTTTGGCTCGAGAGAAGAACATTCATGCTCCATCTTTGAAAAGACTAACCAAGTTAGAAGATCCAGGAAGATTTGTCGTTCCATGCTCCATCCTAGGAGTGAACTTTGAGGATTCCCTTTGTGACACTGGATCTAGTGTGAACGTAATGTCTAAGGCTGTTGCAGAGAGGTTGGAGATTGATGATATGAAGGCTAAGGTTTCTCTAAAGTTTGCAAATGCTGTCACCACGACTCCACAAGGCTTCATTAATAATTTAGATGTTCGAGTTGGGAGTTGCTTGGTTGCTACAGATTTTCATGTTGTGGAAATGAGCGGGGGTTCTGTTATGCCTTTGATTCTTGGGAGACCTTTCCTAGCAACAGTAGGAGCAGTTGTTGACTTGCCTAATAAGAGGATAACTTTCTCTAACATTGATGATAATGTCTTCTACAATGCAATCAGTGCAAAGGAAGCTATACGACATGGCTCTTGTCTAGTTGTAGAACATGAGAAGAAGGTGGATGTCGTGATAATGGGAGAGAGTGGTGATAAGAATGAGGTCAACAAAGTCCTGGATGGAGACACTCATTCTTCTGAGAAAAGGTCTAAGAGGGTTAAGAAGAGAGACAAGCCGAAGATAGAGAGACTAATACAAGATCTTCACATAACCTTGGTACCCCAGAAATATGTTAGAGACACCATTGAGTACAAGGTGAAGTGCAAAGGAATATCTCGGCCTTTCTCTAAAGTTAAAGTCATCCTTACTCCGGAGTTTAAAGAAAAAGGCCAAGAAACAATGGATTGTATGCTGAAAGAAAACTTTGGAGCTTAAGTTGACGAATTGGAGAGCTTGTTCTCATATGAGTTCTCATCCTCCCATCACTTGACAACTGAAACCACGGTCAAGCTATAGACCTTAAACAAGCGCTTATGGGAGGCAACCCATGGGGTTTGTGCTGGCTTACCCTTCTCTTTTTATTTGTCTTAGGATTTTGGTTTTGTTTTTAGGATTTATTACGGTGAAATCACGTCCGGTGTTAAGTGTTTTCAGGAACAAGTTCCAAACGCAGAAGATGCAAAATTTTTTGTTCCAGGAGCTTCGGATCGATCGATCCTCCTTAAAGATCGACCGATTCCGTTGGTTTGCTGTGGGTATCTCTAAGTTCAATAATGTTGCAGATCGGTCTATCCCACCCTGAGATCGGTCGATTCCATCACCACCCTTGCCATCACCACTCCACCACCAGATGCGAGATCGCCGGTTTTTGTTTCTTTTCCTTTCTTTTCTTTTTCATTTTTCTTATTTTCTTTATCGGATTCATTCTTTTCTTGGCTTTGCTTTCACACTGAGACGATGTGAAGTAAGTCCAGGGGAGGGATGTCTCCAAGTTACTGATGTCGTTTTCTTTGGTTGTTTACTTTGATTTTTTCTTTTATTTGACTCATTTTCTTATTTTATTGAGTCAAAAATTGGGAAACTATGATCATTTCCAGGAATCTTTTGCTTTGAACTAACACTCTTATGATTTGCTTTTGTACTTCTGATTTGGAATGAAGCTTGGAATGAACATGAGCAGTCTCAACACACCCCAAAAGACACTCGCTAAGGAGAACACTAAGTTGAACCAGAAGTTGTCTCTAGCTTTGACAAGACTTAACCGGATTTAATTTCTTACCTTGGGGCTTGGTATACATCGGACAAGACTCCTCCCTTCAAGCTTCACGAGACATGCATCTCCTCACAAAGTATGCACCCCCTCTATCTTCCCTTCAGTACTCAGTAAAAAAAAAGGATATAGGTAATAAAAGAAGTGAACCGAGGGTTGTGCGTAAACTCGTGCATCTTTTGGAACTCATGGAAACCTGTCCACAAAAAAAGAGCAAAGGATTGATTAAAAAAAAATGATACCCTAGAAAATTAGGGAGAAATCAATTCTTTGGAAGTGAGAAAAGAGAGAGGAAAGGGAGCATAAGAGGAGGTCTTGGGCGATAAGAGGTTGAAGTAGTCAACAGGTCAATGATCGATACTCCCATGGTAAGACCACACCTTTTGTTTACTAATCTGATGTAGAGAGACAACGATGGGGAGACTGAAGGTTCTCTAAGGCCGTGGAGTTCGGAGTAGGGAGTGTTGATCCTAATCATGGGCAGAGTACATAAAGTAGTTCTCAATTTGATGTGATGAAGAGTGCAAAGAAGAAGTTCCCAAGAATATGTGAGTTTCCACTTTCAAACCTTTTCTCTGTTCTTGGGTTTTTGTCTGTTCTTGCTTGAGGACAAGCAAAGATTCAAGTCCGGGGGAATTGATGTGTCTGCATTTTATAGGGTTTTAACTATAGTTTTTAGGTTTGTTTTGAGTCTTTTCCTAGGTCCAAGTGTGCTTTTAGAGTCCTTTAAGTCCTTTGTGAGTCTTTACAGGTTCTAGGTGACTTTGGAAGGAATCTGAGTGTTTTGGGGGTGAAAATATGCATCTGGAGCTAAATTGGTTGAAGACTGATTGAGCTAGTCAGCAGATGGAGTGAGAGCAGAAAAACGTTCCGGATCGACTGATCCTCTCTCGAGATCGACCATTCCCGTCCCCGACGCAACTTTTCCTTATTTGTTTTAAACCGACTTTTAGGGTTTTATGTTGATATTTAAGTTAGAGGCACGGCCTCCAGAGACACCAGCTTTATTTTTCTGAGACTATTTTGTATTGAGAGCAAAGGGAGAAGATCTCTAATCCTTCTTGACACTTTGGAGAAGATTTCTAAACCCTAGTTTCTATTCCTTTGCAATTCAATTATGTTTTCTTCATTATTGATTTGCTGTTTCTGCTTCTCCATGTCTGAGTAGTTTCACTGTTGGGTTTAGGGTTTCGGAAGGGTTTCTATGATTAATTGATGCTAGATTTGTTAGATTAGGGATTGATCTTATTGTTCTTCATCTATAGTTGTTCTTAATGCTTAAGCTAGATTGATCACCTAGATTAAGATCTTAGGTTTAATTCATCGGGGCACCAAAAGTGTTGTTGAGTTGCTTGAAAAGAACATAGGTGAGCAAGGTGGACCTTAGCCAATGAAAGTTGAAGTTGAGGCACCTTGTGAACAGATCAAACTTGAACTTGTTATTGCTTGCTTGGTTTGCTAGATCCAAACGACGGTTTAGGGTTTAGTGAATTCATTGCATAGATAGTTAATGCTGCGAAAGTAGGTTAGCTTTACAACAATGATTTGAGTTCTAGAACGGTGTCTAATGCATCCCTATCTAATCATCTAAATCCGTGATCATAAACCCTAAAGATTCCCTGCGCCCAATATTTCTCTATTGCCTTAAAAACACTCTTTTATTTACTGCTTTTTGTTAGTCACTTTCAAACACAAACTTTTCTTTTGTCTTAGCTATATTTGATCTTGATAATTTCATAGTGCAATTGTTTGGTCTCTGTGGATTCGATCCTGAAGTGTTACAACAATACCACTAGATCATGGTGGAGTACACATTGGGTTTTAATTGACCTGTTGATCAGGGTTGCGTCGATCGATGCTTTGCAGCAGCATCGGTCGATGCTGGTTCTGGATCATCAAGCTCATCATCCTCATCGATCAGTTCCTGCAATTCGTTGGATCTTTGCTTCTGCTCAGCTTCAGACTGTAATTGCTTACCACTCCTTAAGGGCACAGCATTGCAGGAGTGCTTAGGGTTGGATTCAGTTCTTGATGGTAAGTATCATTCTTGTCTCTTCACAGCTCCAGCAGTTTGTGCAATCTGGCTCTCCAGATTTTTAACTTGAACATTCAATGAATCAAACTTGCCAGTAAGCTCAGTATAGACATTGTCAATCTTCCCATTGAATGTCACTGTCAACTGCTCTTGTCCCTGAAGAATCTGCTCAAGCATTGCTTCCATCCTACTCTCAGTTGTCTTAGGAGGAGGAGATTGGTAAGAAGAGTTGCCATAGGTCCTGGTGTAACCACTGCTCGGTTGCTGCTTCTGATAATCTTGCTTAGGAATGTAGCCTGTAGAACTAGACTGATAGTTATTGCGCTGGTTGTTTCCACTGAAAGACCTGTTTCCTTGCTGATTTCCAAACTTTTGTCCTTGATTACCATACACAAAGTTGACATCTTCTTCTACATTTTGCGGCTCTGGCTCAAAGATCTCAACATCTTCAGCAAAATGGACTGACTTCTTTCCAACAAGAAGGTTATGCACTGTATCCAACGTGGCATTCCTTGTAGCAAACTGATATGAATCATACCCTTCATGTGCCCTTCTACGCTCTAAGTCTGCCTTCTTGGTACTGTTGCTTGATGCTAGTCTTTCTATCAACTTTTCTGCCTCATCTGGGTACCTTGTCTTGAAGTTCCCATCACTAGCAGCATCCAAAGCCATCTGATACCTCCAGTCAATACCACTGAAGAAGATACTAATCAGCTGCACCTCTGAGAACCCATGATGCGGACAATCTCTCTGGTATGTTTTGAACCTTACCCAAGCAGCTTTGTAAGATTCAGCAGGTCCTTGTCTAAAGGTAGAGAGCTTGATCCTCAGCTCATCAGACATCGCATCATCATAGTAGTTCAAGAATGCCACATTGATGTCATGCCAGGTTGTCAGAGATCCTGGTTTGAGTTGTCTTGACCAATGAGAAGCTTCCCCAGCAAGAGAGTAGGGGAAGAGCTTGCAATAGAGATAGTCCTCTGTGACTCCATTAGCCTTGATGCTTGTAACTATATCCTCAAAGTGCTCAATATGGTGTAGAGGCTTCTCATGTGGCAAGTTCTGGAATGGCCTTTGTCCAACAAGAGCAAAGTAAGCAGGCTTTAGCTCAAAATCATTCATTGGGAATGGAGGAGGGACAATTGCGGAGCGGTTCTCATAGAATAAATTTGGCCTGTTGAAGTCCGCAAGAGTCTTGACAAGCTCTCCATTGTTATCCTGTCTAGGCTGAAGGTTCTGCTGGTTGTTACCATCCAAATCGGCTCCATTCGCACCAGCTCCAACATTGCATCGATCGAAGCCAACGTTGTGTCGGTCGATGCCAACCTGGTTGCGTCGATCGATGCCGTCATTGTGTCGGTCGACGCAACATGCATTCCCATCGGCCACAACGAGTTCTTCCTGAATAACTTGTCCTTCAGCATCAAGTTTCTGGCCTTGTTTGTTGCGCACTTGACCCTCTTGATCCCTCAAATCTCCAGCCGCATATGGTCTCAATATGATTGGGTTGACCATCTTTGCTGATTTGGCTGCTTTTGTGTTATCACGCTCTAGTTGTCCTAACTCTTGGTTTGTAAGCTTAACAACTGGACCAGTTGGATTTTTCCTGGTGCTAGGCTGAGGCATGTACCTTAAACACACAAGAGAAAAGAAACAAAAGCGTGTGAGTAAAATAGAAAAAGAAAAAATTAGACAAAATCAAATATTTTAATCTAATGGTGAATCAAAAAGTCCCCGGCAACGGCGCCAGAATTTGATATGCTCAAATTGTAATACCCTAATGGTAATACTCTAGGGGTCGAATCCATAGAGACTCTAGTTCACACAATAGACTTATTACTCTTTTAATTATGCTAAATCAAAATATTAAATTAAAACAATGCAAAACAGAAATAAAAGTGTTATAAATTCAAAAGATCAAAGAACTAGGCCTAGGAAAATTCTCAGGAATTTATGGAATATTAAATCAATAAATTAATTAGGATTCAAGCAATTAATAATCAGATTTAGAACTCTAAACACTCTTGCAAAATAAATCAGTTCTCACTGCAAATATTATCTAAATTTAAAACCAGAAAATCCAAATCTCTTTGCAAAATTCAAGGTTAAAAATCAGCTTTAAAAAAAGTTTAGATTGTTCACAAAATTATTAAATCAAATCTCTTTGCAAGAAATAATTTAGCTCATCAAAAGGTTTAATCAGGAAAATCAATTATATTCTCATATCAATTTATTTTCCTATGTATTAATTCTAGGTGATCAATCAAGAATCAATATGAAGAACAACCTAAGATGAAGATCACAGAAGATAATGAATCCTAAAAATCATAGATCTAATAAACCATAAAACCCCTAAACCTAACAAGCAAACTACTCAGACATGTTTAATGAAGAACAAAACATCTTTTCTGAATAATAAGCAATTGATATTAAGAAGTAAGAAGGAAGTTCAAGAATCTTCTCTCTACAGAGGAAATCAGATCTGTCTCTCCCAAAAGCTCTCAATCAAAAAGGTGGCTGAAATCAAAATTGCTAGAAAATAACTTAGATCTAAACAATGACCATAAAAATCCTATAAATACTCTAAAACACGTCTTGGGCCATAATTGCAAATAAGGGAAATTCGGGAAATTTTGTAAATCTTCTAAAGCTTTGTGGAGAAAACTTCCGATTGACTTGTGGCAGCTGCATCGATCGATGATGAGGTTGCATCGGTTGATGCATACTCTTAAATTCGTCTCCCAGCTTCGTTGATCAGCCTTCATGCTTTGATTATGCTCCAAATCATCCTCTTTTAGCTCCTTAGTGTTCCATCCGTGCCAATGAGTACCTAAACCTATAAAGACTCAAAAAACAAGCTAGAAAACAAATCAAAAGACTCAAAAATCGCATTTATACCATGCGATTCAATCATTAAAATGTCATAAAAATCCCCAACTTTCAAATTTGGGACGTTTTAATCACTAACTTTCAAGATGCCATTTTAATTACAAACTTTTCATTGACTTGGCCATAAAATAGCAAAGTTTTGTTGACCACGCCATTTTAGGCACGTCATTTATTCTCTGTTAAAGATCTCAAAAACAGGGTAAAATTATACGTTATTTGCTATCGTTTTGCATAAATGACCATGTTTTTAACACTAAAAACAACATCTTTTACCAAATTGAAGAAACTAAATCCCCAAATCGATTTTAATTTCACAAATCCATAACGCTAGAAAGAAACCCCAAATGCTCTGTACACATCAATGGCACACCACACTCACCGACGCAACCAGATGTGTCAAAGCTTGAACTTGAACTCATCGGAACAGAGAGATTGCATAAGAGATTTTGGTATTATAGAGAGAATTTGGGATTTTCTTTCAAGGGCTAGGGATTTAATAAACGTCGTGCCTAAAACGGCGTAGTCAACAAAACTTTGCTATTTTGATGATCAAGTGAACAGAAAGTTTGTGATTAAAATGGCATCCTGAAAGTTGGTGATTAAAACATCCCAAATTTGAAAGTTGGGGATTTTTATGACATTTTTCCCGTTAAAAATCACAAAAACCTTGATATATCAATGCCCTCATCATGGCTTCAGCAATGCTTCATTGCTGAGTACACTCTACCGAGGTGTGGTCCCTAAGATACGGATGTTGCTGGACACTGCTAGTAATGGTAACTTCCTCAACAAGGATGTCGATGAAGGTTGGTATCTAGTGGAGAACTTAGCTCAATCTGATGGGCACTACAATGAGGAGTATGATCGCACAATACGATCTTCTGGAGACGATGATACAAAGTACAAGCGCAACATGAAAGCCCTCAATGACAAATTGGATAAGCTCCTCAACCAGCAGCAGCATGTCCATGCCATCTCCGAAGAAGACCAGTTTCAGCAACAAGATGGTGAGAGTGCTCAGCTAGAGTATGTGAACTATATCAACAACCAAGGAGGGTACAACAAAGGGTACAACAACTACAAACCAAACCCGAATCTGTCATACCGTAACCCGAATGTTGGAAATCCTCAAGACCAAATCTACCCATCCGCAGTCCAAGGGAACCAGGACCAAAAAAAAGCCTTTTGTCCAATACAATCAAGGTTATGCTCCTAAGCAGCAGTATTCTGGTAATTACCACCAACCAATTGCACCACCTGGATTCCTACCACAGCAAGGCCCGCAGAACCAATCTCAAGAAGCTGATCTAAGCGGACTGATTCAGCAGATGATACAAAGTCAAGCATCGGCTGCTATGGACAATGCAAAACGATTCGCGGAGATGAGCAACAAGATTGATTCTGGGTATAATTGAAACACAAATGTTTTTATGGAGGTGAATGGTGATGTATGGAACAATGAGATATGAATGAATGGATGGCAGGGTGTTTCAATTCCCCTTATGCAGTTGTAGTATAAGAGGTGTCAATCCAATCTGAGAGTTTGCAAGCAATCAGGATGTGCATATATGCCTAAGTCAAGCCAAATGCAAAGGATGTTTGTCACTAACAATCCTATGGTGGGATGTAAAATGCAGAATGTAAAAGCTACTAGAAATAGATTCTAAATGTAAATGGAACAGAATGATTATGACAGTTATGAAGCTAGAACAGAAATAGAAACTATGGTAATGAACTAATGCAAGGCAAGTAATGAACATGACACTAAGTAAATGCAACAGAAATGCAACTAGAATGAGACAAGAGATAAGACAGCACAACTACAAAGCATAAACAAAAGTTCTGGGGATGAACTCGAGAAAGCACTCGATCGAGTGTAGATCGAGTGCAGGGTCGAGCTGGACAAACGCGAAAAACAGAGCAACACAAGAAAAACAGAGCAATACAAGAGCGAATCAAACAACAAGCAAACAGCAGGATTAAAGCTAGAAAATCAATAAACAAGGAAGGCCTTGAGGAGCGATTCATGGGCTGGACTAATGACTGAGGTCATCTAGCTTGGTCAACAAATCTCAAGCACTTTGAGCTAATCTCTAGACATATATCTCTAAGACAAGTTTAATCCACTCTCATGGCAAGAAAACAATCAAACCTATGCATCTCTAGACTTGTTCTCACAAAGTAAAGAATCTACACAAGCAGGCATTAAGGCAATATGTCACATACCAAACAAGACCTCTAATCTCTTAGCAAGCCCTAATGGTAAGCTCTAGATCTAGCCTTATCTATGCTTCTTAAACATTGGTGTGATGCTAGATGCTTGAAATCAAATCCTACCCTCTCAGTTATAAGATCAGCATTAAGAACATCTAGCCTAGAAGAGATTCTACCACAATCAAGCTTGACCAATCAAACAAACCTCAAACACAAGCCCGCCAAACCATCCTCAAGATCCTAAGCAACTACTCACAAGAACACATGACGAACATCAAAGTCATAAACCCAGAAAATACTGAAACTTGCGTCAAATGAAAGATAAAGCAAAGATCTACAATATTGAAGAAGGAATCAACACGAATTTTTATTATCTTGAAAGTTATGGAACCAACAAAATCCAAGAATTCTTTGTTTTCTCCTTCAAAAGAATGTACAAGATCTAAGAAAATAAAAGTGCAAAAGGAATAATTCCCAAAAGGATAAAAACTAGGTTTTAGACTATCTAAAAAGCTGGACTCCTGGTGGCTGCTGGGTACAAGGTCCTTAAATAGAAAAAGTAGTGGAACCCCTAAAAATGCTAAAAGATAAAATAGCTAGGCGGCTCGGCCAACTCGACCCGGTGCTCGGTCGAGTGACCGGTCGAGTTGGCTTCTCTCGTGCATCTTCCACTCAGTCAAGTCCCTCTCTGCACAAGGTCGAGTGTCTGGTCGAGTGGGCGGTCGAGTGGGACTCCGGACCTTGGTTCTTCAGCCTTAACTCTCTTGCTTTCTCCTCTTGATTGCTTCACTTCTCCTCAGCTTTGCTTCCATGCTCCTTAAGCTCCAAAATCACCTGATTATGCATGAAAAGATGCAAATGCAATCGCAACTAAACTCTAATGCATGATTAGTCCTAAAGTTATGCAATAATGGTCAAAATGGATAGCAAAAGATCCAAAAGATGTGAATAAACTAAGGGAAAACATGGTAAAATATATGAACATCAACACCCCCAAACTTAGTCTTTGCTTGCCCTCAAGCAAATAATCAAGACATAAGAAGGTAGGTGAGGTTTGAAAGTGGGATCTCAGCTCCTAAAGCTTGCAATAGACCATCTAGAATCAATGTCCAAGTTACTAGTACTATGATGCAAGTGAATGCGCTGTACTTAAAGATTTTAGATAAGCATATCACAACTTTACTGATTTGAGCCTCAGATGTCCACATGCATTCAAATCAACCATTTCCTTTAACATTCATTAATCAAGAACATGAATCAATTCTATGCAATGGTTAAACTCATTTGGATTGGAGATAAAGGTTTTGAGACAATGATGGTCTCTCTTTAGAGTGGGGCTTATCAATATCAAGGTTCTCTCATAAAAAATGGATTGAGCTTTAGAAGAATGCTAAAGGTAAGAACACTTAGACACATACAAGAACAAAACCTTGTCTACCCAAAGGCACCCAAAAAATTCATCCTATCAATTTAAACCTAAATGATCCTAGTGCTACCTTTAACTTCTTCTTTTCTCTTTCACCCTTTTTCTCTTTTGGTTTTCAAGTCTTAGGAGAGGTTTCTTATTTGATTTTCTAGTGGGATGGGGGATTCTTACTTATTTGATATGGTTCTCTTCTCTTCTTATTCTTAAGACATACAAGCATTTTGCTAGACTTTTTCTTTTCTTTCTTTTTTTTTCTTTAACTAGAACCATCTTCAACAATTTTTTACTTCCCATCCGTTTACTAGACTTTGCTTAAACACATTCTCCTCTTAAAGACTCTACCCTTTTTCTTTCTCCTTTTCCTCTTTTCTTTCATAACAGCCAAGTCCCCAAACCCAACAAGTGAACCACCTAGTCTATCTAGTTTGAAAAATGCAAATTAGACTACACAAGGCTTTACTCTTTTCAGTTCAAACCTAACACTTTCTACCAAGCTCAATCCCAAAAATAGGCCTCACACACACAAAAATAAACAAGGCTTGAAAGAAGGGTTGGTTAAGGGGTAGAGAAACTGATTTTAATGGTTTAATCAGCTACTTGGATCAACAAGAGTGGTAAAAAGGAGAAAGATGATCCAAATATGTTTATGGTATCCATGAGTTTAAAGCAATGCACACATTGATAATTGTAAGTCAATATTGGGTTCTTATAAATAGGAAATGGTGTCAAATCACAACATGCTTCAATTTAGACCAAATGCAATGTAGGAATTCAAGGCTTGGTTCAATCTTATGCTTCTAACCACTCAACTAGCATCAAAGTACTATTAACTTGGGCATTGATCCTAGTCTAGTGAATAAAACAAGCTAGCAAGGCAAACTCATCATAGGTCCCTAATGCAAATATTATACAACCTACATGAAACATGCTAAACAAGATCCTAATATGCAATGCAAACTACATGAACACTCTTTTTTTTATAAAGATTTTTGCAAAAAAAATTTCAAATTTTTATGGTTTTTCTATGCCTTAGATGCTATGCAAATACCTAACATGATGATGCTAAAAATTTGAAATAAGAACACAAAACACAATGTCAAATGCTATCTCAAACCTCCCCAAACTTAAATAACACAATCCTCTGTGTGAAAGAAATTTGATTGAGGATTCAAGACTAAAAAGAAAACACAATATGAAATGCAATGGTATTTACAAGTGAAGGTGATAGTGGTACCTCAAGGGTGGTGGAAGAAACTGTCCACATCCTCTTGCATGCTGTCAAAAGTGTAAGTGGGGGCTTGTTGGTGACTTGGAGAAGGTGATTGGGGCAGCTCGACGATGGCAACCGACTGGGACTCGGTCGAGTACGTGCTCGAGTGGGGGGGTCGAGCTGGACTGCGTATGCCAAAATGTTGTCCTTGCTGCTGGTAAAACTAGTGCAAGAGTGCTGGATCCATGAAGTACTAGGGTGGGAAGGGTGGGTAACCTGGATATCCTGGATAAGCAGCTGGAGGTGGGAAGCCATGAGGTGATCTGGGCTGGAACTCGGCCGAGTACATTTGGGGTGCTCGGTCGAGTGGGTTGCTCGAGTGACCCAGTCGAGTGCCTCGAAAACTGTTGTTCTCGGATACTTGAAATCCTCTTCCTCTGACTGGGCTCATACATTGAAGCTCTAGCTGGTTCCACTGGGTTTGCAACTCTTGAAAGTGCTCTAGTGAGCCACTCCTCCTCAAAGGGCTTGAATGGCTTGGAGATGAGTTTCCACTCTTCAGCTCAGCAATCTCCTTCTTTAGGCCCTTGATGGACTTAGTCATGTTGGTCACCTTCTTCTTAAGATTGTCAAACCTCTTCCCCATGCCACTTGTTCCACCTTTGCAAAAGTGTCAACCTCTTGCTATTCTCCCTCACTCCTCTAATATCCCTTGGGTTGGGCTCATAATCCTCAAAGTAAAATTGCTCATCCCCATCAGCATTTGTACATCTCCAGCTTCATCAACTCTAGGTTGAACTATCCCATCAAACAAGAACTCATCAGCTGGCCAAAAATCAATGTTGGCTCCTTCTTGAATGGTGGTGAGCTCTTGGTTAGGTAGGATCAATTGTTTCTTCCCAACTGTTGGAAGCTCAAAGTTGAAGATGTGATTTCCTTGATGCATCTCCTTAGCTAGTATGAGAGTAGAGGTGAGGTAGCTTGAGTCAATCCATCTTGGTGAGACCTTTTCTCCTCTAAGTGGGACCTTGGCAGCTTGTAAAATTGGAGTGATGATGCCTCCAATGGTTAGTGCTCCTCTTGAACCTTTGTTCTCCAACTTGCCCACCCAACTTCTCAAATATATCATGTGGTCAATGAGCACCATTGCAAGGTCAGTCTCCACAGTGGTCCCAAGAATGATGGTTCCATCTCTTGCCTTGAGGATGATTCCATTGAGAGCCATGTCAATCATCTTAAGCTCACCCTCATTGAGATTTCCAGTTTCCTTCCTAGCAAAGAAGGTGTTTGCTAAGGCCTTGTGGAAGTACCTTAGGACTGGGCTTCTTATCTTTGAACTCTTGGTCTTGGAGGATGAATAAGTGATGTTGTCTCCAATGGTTTCCCAAATGGAATAGAGCTCTTCTCTTGGTATCATCAAGCTCCTATTACTCCCAACTTCAAACCAAACACATTTGCTATCTTCTTCATTGGAAGCTCATACTTCTTCCCCTTTATTGTGAAGCCAATGTGACCAGCTCCCAACTCAACATCCTTCCTTGCATATGTGTGCAGCTTGACTGTGGCTAGAAACTCACAACTTTCTTCTTTGTAGCCCTCCATGCAAAGCCCCATGAACTTGGTTAAGCTGCTCTTCTCAAAAAGATACTCCACATCTTCATCAATGGCTAGCTTCTCCATGGTTTTCTTGTGTGGATATCTAGTGATGTGATCGTAGGACGCGATCTCGGCCAAGAAGACCAAGACACGCCGGACGCGACCGAGACGCCTGACCAAGACGCATCAGACGCGACCAGGGCAACCTCTTCAGATGCGGCCAAGGCTCCAACAATCCTTCCTGGAGCCACCACACGTTCCAAGAGCTCAGCAAAGGCGGCCAAGCAGCGTCTCAACCTATTTGTCCTAACTTTCATCCAACGCCAGCCACCCCATGAAGACTCCGAAGGTTCAGTCCGCTTAGTCTTCACTCTTACCCAAGAGTGAAGACGGTCAAGTCGTTAAGCAAGGAAGTGTACTCTTTTTCCCCACTCCGGGTTTGTCCCAATGGGTTTACCGGAGAAGGTTTTAACGAGGCATGGAGCTAAACGCAAAACGCCTAAAGGCTAAGTTGCTTCACGCGCAAGGCCAAGGCGGTTATCTCTCTTTCCCACTTATTTTTTTGGTTTAATTTTGAACTTGAGAATATTCTCTTTTGATCCCTATGTTTGTGAACATTGGAGAGTGTTTGTGGCTAAGCGTGTTAGTCAAAAGGTGGCGATGTGTTCTCTTTGTAAAGGGGGACACGTCAAAAGGATGATGTGCGGATCAAGATGAATCCGCGTGTCCTTAAGCTCCTATCTAGACCTAGCTATTTAAACTCTCCTTAAGCCCTTGTTCCTCCTTAGACTTGTATGAAATTAAAAACTTTTCTTCAAGAGAGATTCTTGAAACTTGTCTCACTCTTCTCTTTCTTCAATCGGGATTGAACCTTGAGAAAATCCTAACAAGCCTCGAACCGGGTTCGACCTTGTTATAGACCGTATCAAGAGGAGAGCCAAGCCTCTTGTGTCGTCTCTCCATCCATTCGCATTTCCCTCTCGCTTTGCTTCCATCTTTCCCCTTCGCAACCTCGAGTCCTCTATCATAAGTTCTCGAGTTCTCCACTAACTCACCTCAACTCGTCTCCACCATCGTTTCCACCGCAACTGTTCGCTCGCTCGTTCCGCATCTGTACCATCCGACCGATCCGTTTGTGGCTTATCGACGTATCTCCCAAATGGATCGTTTGAATTCCTTCAAACTTCGTTTCCCTCGTTTGATTCACTCCTAGATCCGAAACCCAGAACCTTTGCCGAGGAAAGTTCTACCGTTTGAAAGTTGACCGAGAGCTCAAGCCGCGACCGTACCGTAACCGAGCCAAGACCACGTCGCCGGGTCACATCAGCTTGGTATGAGAGCTTCAAAGCTCCTACGAGGTTGTTTCTTTCCAGAACTCTCTTATTTCATTTAAAGTTTCAATCTTTTAGTTCCATAGGACTCGTTTGTTCGTTTGGTTTAAATTGGTGTATGTTTGCGGTTGTTTATTGTTTCTTTAGGTTGTTAGTCTGCGTATCTGTTCATCGTGTTCATATCTCTGTTCGTTCGTGTTCTTGTGAGTCTACTTTTAGATCGATAAAGTTAGGAGTGTGTTCATGTTTACGCGTTTTTGTTTCCGGCCATAAAGCAGTCTTGTCGTCTTGCACTTTTACTTTTGCTTTTGCTTTATTTGTTTTGGTCTTAGGATTTGAATGTGTCATAGCTGTCTTCAATCATTGTTGGTGAAACAAAGTTTTGTGTGGTCCTCTTGAACGAGTGAGACTCACGTGCGTTTACCTTTGTGTTTACTTTCTTGCAAGGTTTAAATTCAAAGTTTCACCGCGAAGCCGCACCACGTCACCAACGACCAGTCCGTACGATGGCCGAAGAAGTTCCACCAGCGCCTCCAGAGATTGGCGTCACCCTCGCCGCATTACGCACCGGTTTAGAACAACTTGCTCCTCGCGAAGATCCGTTGCCCACGAGGCAACCACGACGAGAGCCGGCGAGTGATCAGTCCGATGAGGACTTTGAACCGAGGCCTAGACGACGACACCGCTATGATGATCAAGATGACAAAGCTCCAAGACGCCACGAGCTGAACCACAAGATGATTCCACCCACGTTCGCGGGCAAGTCAGACCCCGAGGGCTATCTTGAGTGGGAGAGCCGTATGGATCACTTGTACTCGTGTCATGCCTATCCGGAGCTGCGAAAGGTCCAATACGCGGTGGCACAATTCACTGATCACGCCCTTACCTGGTGGGATAGACTCGAAGCTGAGCAACAACGCAACCGCGACCGACCTATCAGTGTTTGGGAGGTCTTGAAAGCAGAAATGCGAAGGCGCTACATACCACCATATTACCACCGCGAGCTCCAGAAGAAGTTTCGGCGACTCACGCAAGGCGCACGAAACGTGGAGGAGTATTACAAAGAGTTTAAACACTTGCGCAACCGATTGCAAGTCGATGACTCCGAAGAATCACTCATGGCTCAGTTCTTGGATGGATTGCAAGAACGGCATTGCACGCAAGGTCGAGCGCCAACCTTATCAAACCTTTGAAGAGTTGTTGCATATCTCGGTGCAAATTGAAACTCAAATCAAGAAGAAAAGTGCCTCTGTGCCTCGTGGCCAAACTCAAGGAGTTACGAATTGGACTCCCAACGCGTCACCATGAAACCGATTGCCAGAGAAGCCCAAGGCGACTAGTGCGGACTCGATATTTAAACCAAGGGAGACGGCCACCAGAGAAGCCCAAGACGACCACCGACGTCCGGAGCCATGACATTGTGTGTTTCAAGTGTCAAGGGAGAGGCCACTATGCTCGTAACTGTCCGAACGCACGGACAATGATACTGACCGAGGCTGGCAAGATCGAGTCGACGATAAGGCCACCGAGGAGAATGTGCGAGGAGAAGCCGAGCTGGAAGAAGCTGTTGCGGAACCCGAGGTTGGAGAACTGCTAATGATACGCCGCATCTTGAATGCTGGCGTAGCCACTGATGACGCCAACCAACGTGACAACATCTTCCACACTAGGTGCACTGTAAGGTGGTCGCATTTGTGGCTTGATAATAGACGGAGGTTCTTACACTAACGTGGCAAGTTCCAGTCTTGTCAAGAAACTTTCTCTTGAAACCACAAACCACCCCCGTCCTTACCGCTTGAGATGGTTAAATGATAAGACCGTGATCCATGTAAAGGAATAGGTCACGGTCCCATTCAGTGTCGGTCCGTATAAGGACCAAGTCCTATGTGATGTAGTGCCTATGCAAGCTAGCCACCTCTTATTTGGGCGTCCATGGCAGTTTGATAAGCGCACCACACATTGCGGCCACACTAACCAATACTTTTTCGTTCATGACAACAAACGTATTTCTTGAAACCCTTGAGCCCCACGCAAGTTCATGAAATGCAAGACAAGTTGTCTAAAGACTCGAACGATAAAAATAATTTCTTGATTCAGTATGGCGATGTTAGAAAGTCCCTTAAGGACTCAGCCCAAGTGTTTTTGATGGTGTTTCGAGACGGTGTTGCTTTCAGGTCTTGATGGCTCACTAGAAGCCTTACCGGAGGTCATACGCGGCGTCCTTAAGCATTTTGACGATGTTTTCCCCGAAGAACTTCCCGAGGGCCTACCACCAATCAAAGGCATCGAGCATCAGATTGATCTCGTACCAGGCGTGCAGCTTCCCAACCGGCCAGCCTACCGTGTCAACCCCGAAGAGGCGAAGGAGCTTGAGCGACAAGTCAAAGAACTTATGGCGCAAGGCTACGTCCGAGAGGGTTTGAGTCCGTGTGCCGTGCCAGTGCTCCTAGTCCCGAAGAAAGATGGATCATGGAGGATGTGCGTTGACTGTCGAGCCGTCAACAACATCACCATCAAATACCGCCACCCCATCCCACGCCTCGATGACATGCTAGACGAGTTTAGTGGCGCCAGCATCTTCTCCAAGATCGACTTGAAGAGTGGCTACCATCAAGTTCGTATGAAGGAGGGTGACGAGTGGAAAACCGCCTTCAAGACGAAACAGGGTTTATACGAATTGTTGGTAATGCCATTCGGTCTTTCTAACGCCCCCTCTACCTTTATGCGTCTTATGAACCATGTTTTAAGGTCGTTATTAACAAGTTCGTAGTTGTCTATTTTGATGATATATTAGTGTATAGTTCTAGCTTGACCGATCATGTTAAACACCTAGAGGCTGTCCTGTTTACTCTCCGCGAAGAGCAACTCTACGCAAACTTGAAAAAGTGCGTGTTTGATGCTAATGAATTGGTCTTTTAGGCTTTGTTGTGAGTTCGCAGGGCCTCAAAGTCGATGGAGTGAAGATACGCGCAATAGGGAGTGGCCCACGCCAGCGAGCATCACTCAAGTCCGATCGTTCCACGGCCTAGCAAGCTTTTACCGGAGGTTCGTGCGAGACTTCAGTACGGTTGCTGCGCCACTCACCTCCGTGATCAAGAAGATTAGCGAGTTTCGATGGGGAGAGGAACAAGATAAGGCGTTTACCAAACTCAAGAAACGCCACATTGCCTGACTTCAACAAAACTTTTGAGGTTGAGTGCGATGGGTCGGGAGCTGTCTTGACTCAAGGAGGCAAACCGGTGGCGTAATTTAGTGAGAAGCTTAGTGGAGCTACACTTAACTACCCCACGTATGACAAGGAGTTGTACGCCCTCGTTCGTGCCATGGAGGTTTGGCAACATTATCTATTGGCGAGAGAGTTTGTGATTCACACCGATCACGAAACTCTAAAGCATCTCCGCGGTCAGACAAACCTCAAGAGACGTCATGCGAAGTGGTTGGAGTTCATTGAGTCGTTCCCATACGTCATTAAGTACAAGAAAGGCAAGGAGAACGTAGTCGCCGACGCCTTACCAAGTTGGCATGCACTGATCACCACAATGGACGCGCAAGTGTTGGGGTTCGAAAGCATCAAGGATGCTTATGCGGGAGATGCTGAAATTGGAAACTGTTTCCAGAACCATGGAAAGGGAATCTACACCGATTTCTACCTCCACGAGGGGTTCCTATTAAGAGGTTGTGCATACCAAATGGATCTATCCGGGAATTGCTTGTTCGCGAAGCTCATAGTGGAGGTTTAGCGGGTCACTTTGGCATCACCAGACCTTGGCCGTGCTCAAAGAACATTTTTACTGGCCAAAGATGCGAAGTATGGTGGAGAAGCATGTCGGCCGTTGTATCGTTTGTCGCACCTGCATGGCCTCTACATGCCCTTGCCCGTGTCCACCGCACCATGGATCGATCTCTCCATGGATTTCATCCTCGGCCTACCCCTTTTGGCGCATAGGTTCTCAAAGATGGCTCACTTCATCCAGTGCAACAAGAACAATGATGCTGTGCAATTGGCGAATTTGTTCTTTAGTCAGGTCAAAAGGCTTCATGGCGTCCCGCGCACCATCATATCTGATCGGGATCCCAAGTTTCTTGGCCACTTCTGGCGCACTATTTGGCGAAAGCTCGGGACGAAGCTCCTTTACTCCACCGCAGCTCACCCTCAGACCGACGGCCAACGGAGGTCGTCAACAGATCAATAGGCGCCTTACTCCGCACAGCTATCGCAAGCAACAAAGACTCTAGCTCGAGTGCATCCCGATCATCGAGTTCGCGTACAATCGAGCTGTGCATTCGGCCACGAAAAAGTCTCCGTTCGAGTCGCATACAGGTTCAAGCCATTGACGCCACTAGATCTCTTCCCTATACCAGCAAACGAAGCCGAGAATCAAGACGGAGTTGCGAGAGCCGAAATGGTCCAAGGTTTTACACGAGGAGGTTCGAGCCAATATAGAACGAAGGAACGAGCAGTACGCGTGCTTCCTCAACTGGGGACGTAAACCGATGCTGTTCAAGCTGGTGATTGGGTCTGGTTACACTTAAGGCCGGAGAGGTTCTAGCAGAAACGCAAGGACAAGCTCAACCCGCGAGGAGATGGCCCATTCCGAGTCATCGAGAAGATCAACGACAACGCCTACCGACTCGAGCTTCCAGGTGAGTTTGGTACGTCTACTTCTTTCAATGTCACTGACCTCGTTCGTTTGATGTAGGTGAAGACGAAGATGTTTTGGGGACAAAACCTTTTCAAGGGGGAGGGAATGATGTGATCACAGGACGCGACCTCGGCCAAGAAGACCAAGACACGCAGACGCGACGGAGACGCCTGACCAAGACGCATCGGACGCGACCAGGTAACCTCTTCAGACGCGGCCAAGGCTCCAATAATCCTTCCCAGAGCCACCACACGTTCCAAGAGCTCAGCAAAGGCGGCCAAGCAGCGGCTCAACCTATTTGTCCAAACTTTCGTCCAACGCCAGCCACCCCATGAAGACTCCGAAGGATCAGTTCGCTTAGTTTTCACTCTTACCCAAGAGTGAAGACGGTCAAGTTGTTAAGCAAGGAAGTGTACTCTTTTTCCTCACTCAGGGTTTGTCCCAATGGGTTTACCGGAGAAGGTTTTAATGAGGCATGGAGCTAAACGCAAAACGCCTAAAGGCTAAGTCGCTTCATGCGCAAGGCCAAGGCGGTTATCTCTCTTTCCCTCTTATTTTTTGGTTTAATTTTGAACTTGACAATATTCTCTTTTGATTCTTATGTTTGTGAACGTTGGAGAGTGTTTGTGGCTAAGTGTGTTAGTCAAAAGGTGGCAATGTGTTCTCTTTGTAAAGGGGACACGTCAAAAGGACGATGTGCGTATCAAGATGAATCCGCGTGTCCTTAAGCTCCTATCTAGACCTAGCTATTTAAACTCTCCTTAAGCCCTTGTTCCTCCATTAGACTTGTATGAAATTAAAAACTTTTCTTCAAGAGAGATTCTTGAAACTTGTCTCACTCTTCTCTTTCTTCAATCCGGGATTGAACCTTGAGAAAATCTAACAAGCCTCGAACCAGGTTCGACCTTGTAGAGATCGTATCAAGAGGAGAGCCAAGCCTCTTGTGTTGTCTCTCGATCCATTCGCATTTCCCTCTCGCTTCGCTTCCATCTTCCCCTTCGCAACCTCGAGTCCTCTGTCATACGTTCTCGAGTTCTCCACTAACTCACCTCAACTCGTCTCCACCATCATTTCCACCGCAACCGTTTCGCTCGCTTGTTCTGCATCCGTACCATCCGACCGATCAGTTCGTGGCTTCTCGACGTATCTCCCAACGACTCGTTTTGAATTCCTTCAAACTCCGTTTCCCTCGTTTGATTCACTCCTAGATCCGAAACCCAGAACCTTTGCCGAGGAAAGTTCTACCGTTTGAAAGTTGACCGAGAGCTCAAGCCGCGACCGTACCGTAACCGAGCCAAGACCACGTCGCCGGGTCACATCAGCTTGGTATGAGAGCTTCAAAGCTCCTACGAGGTTGTTTCTTTCCAGAACTCTCTTATTTCATTTAAAGTTTCAATCTTTAGTTCCATAGGACTCGTTTGTTCGTTTGGTTTAAATTGGTGTATGTTTGCGGTTGTTTATTGTTTCTTTAGGTTGTTAGTCTGCGTATCTGTTCATCGTGTTCATATCTCTGTTCGTTCGTGTTCTTGTGAGTCCTACTTTTAGATCGATAAAGTTAGGAGTGTGTCATGTTTACGCGTTTTGTTTCCGGCCATAAAGCAGTCTTGTCGTCTTGCACTTTTACTTTTGCTTTTGCTTTATTTGTTTTGGTCTTAGGATTTGAATGTGTCATAGCTGTCTTCAATCATTGTTGGTGAAACAAAGTTTTGTGTGGTCCTCTTGAACGAGTGAGACTCACGTGCGTTTACCTTTGTGTTTACTTTCTTGCAAGGTTTAAATTCAAAGTTTCACCGCGAAGCAGCACCACGTCACCACGACCAGTCCGTACGATGGCCGAAGAAGTTCCACCAGCGCCTCCAGAGATTGGCGTCACCCTCGCCGCATTACGCACCGGTTTAGAACAACTTGCTGATCGTCTCACGAGGATTGAACTTATGAATCCTCCTCGCGAAGATCCGTTGCCCACGAGGCAACCACGACGAGAGCCGGCGAGTGATCAGTCCGATGAGGACTTTGAACCGAGGCCTAGACGACGACACCGCTATGATGATCAAGATGACGAAGCTCCAAGACGCCACGAGCTGAACCACGAGCTGAACCACAAGATGATTCCACCCACGTTCGCGGGCAAGTCAGACCCCGAGGGCTATCTTGAGTGGGAGAGCCGTATGGATCACTTGTACTCGTGTCATGCCTATCCGGAGCTGCGAAAGGTCCAATACGCGGTGGCACAATTCACTGATCACGCCCTTACCTGGTGGGATAGACTCGAAGCTGAGCAACAACGCAACCGCGACCGACCTATCAGTGTTTGGGAGGTCTTGAAAGCAGAAATGCGAAGGCGCTACATACCACCATATTACCACCGCGAGCTCCAGAAGAAGTTTCGGCGACTCACGCAAGGCGCACGAAACGTGGAGGAGTATTACAAAGAGTTTAAACACTTGCGCAACCGATTGCAAGTCGATGACTCCGAAGAATCACTCATGGCTCAGTTCTTGGATGGATTGCAAGAACGCATTGCACGCAAGGTCGAGCGCCAACCTTATCAAACCTTTGAAGAGTTGTTGCATATCTCGGTGCAAATTGAAACTCAAATCAAGAAGAAAAGTGCCTCTGTGCCTCGTGGCCAAACTCAAGGAGTTACGAATTGGACTCCCAACGCGTCACCATGAAACCGATTGCCAGAGAAGCCCAAGGCAACTAGTGCGGACTCGATATTTAAACCAAGGGAGACGGCCACCAGAGAAGCCCAAGACGACCACCGACGTCCGGAGCCATGACATTGTGTGTTTCAAGTGTCAAGGGAGAGGCCACTATGCTCGTAACTGTCCGAACGCACGGACAATGATACTGACCGAGGCTGGCAAGATCGAGTCCGACGATAAGGCCACCGAGGAGAATGTGCGAGGAGAAGCCGAGCTGGAAGAAGCTGTTGCGGAACCCGAGGTTGGAGAACTGCTAATGATACGCCGCATCTTGAATGCTGGCGTAGCCACTGATGACGCCAACCAACGTGACAACATCTTCCACACTAGGTGCACTGTAAGTGGTCGCATTTGTGGCTTGATAATAGACGGAGGTTCTTACACTAACGTGGCAAGTTCCAGTCTTGTCAAGAAACTTTCTCTTGAAACCACAAACCACCCCCGTCCTTACCGCTTGAGATGGTTAAATGATAAGACCGTGATCCATGTAAAGGAATAGGTCACGGTCCCATTCAGTGTCGGTCCGTATAAGGACCAAGTCCTATGTGATGTAGTGCCTATGCAAGCTAGCCACCTCTTATTTGGGCGTCCATGGCAGTTTGATAAGCGCACCACACATTGCGGCCACACTAACCAATACTTTTTCGTTCATGACAACAAACGTATTTTCTTGAAACCCTTGAGCCCCACGCAAGTTCATGAAATGCAAGACAAGTTGTCTAAAGACTCGAACGATAAAAATAATTTCTTGATTCAGTATGGCGATGTTAGAAAGTCCCTTAAGGACTCAGCCCAAGTGTTTTTGATGGTGTTTCGAGACGTGTTGCTTTCAGGTCT
This sequence comes from Camelina sativa, assembly GCF_030686135.1. NCBI lineage: Eukaryota > Viridiplantae > Streptophyta > Magnoliopsida > Brassicales > Brassicaceae > Camelina > Camelina sativa. The sequence goes on from NC_141899.1 coordinate 36,450,520, forward strand.
TGATGGCTCACTAGAAGCCTTACCGGAGGTCATACGCGGCGTCCTTAAGCATTTTGACGATGTTTTCCCCGAAGAACTTCCCGAGGGCCTACCACCAATCAAAGGCATCGAGCATCAGATTGATCTCGTACCAGGCGTGCAGCTTCCCAACCGGCCAGCCTACCGTGTCAACCCCGAAGAGGCGAAGGAGCTTGAGCGAAAAGTCAAAGAACTTATGGCGCAAGGCTACGTCCGAGAGGGTTTGAGTCTGTGTGCCGTGCCAGTGCTCCTAGTCCCGAAGAAAGATGGATCATGGAGGATGTGCGTTGACTGTCGAGCCGTCAACAACATCACCATCAAATACCGCCACCCCATCCCACGCCTCGATGACATGCTAGACGAGTTTAGTGGCGCCAGCATCTTCTCCAAGATCGACTTGAAGAGTGGCTACCATCAAGTTCGTATGAAGGAGGGTGACGAGTGGAAAACCGCCTTCAAGACGAAACAGGGTTTATACGAATTGTTGGTAATGCCATTCGGTCTTTCTAACGCCCCCTCTACCTTTATGCGTCTTATGAACCATGTTTTAAGGTCGTTTATTAACAAGTTCGTAGTTGTCTATTTTGATGATATATTAGTGTATAGTTCTAGCTTGACCGATCATGTTAAACACCTAGAGGCTGTCCTGTTTACTCTCCGCGAAGAGCAACTCTACGCAAACTTGAAAAAGTGCGTGTTTGATGCTAATGAATTGGTCTTTTAGGCTTTGTTGTGAGTTCGCAGGGCCTCAAAGTCGATGGAGTGAAGATACGCGCAATAGAGGAGTGGCCCACGCCAGCGAGCATCACTCAAGTCCGATCGTTCCACGGCCTAGCAAGCTTTTACCGGAGGTTCGTGCGAGACTTCAGTACGGTTGCTGCGCCACTCACCTCCGTGATCAAGAAGATTAGCGAGTTTCGATGGGGAGAGGAACAAGATAAGGCGTTTACCAAACTCAAGAAACGCCACATTGCCTGACTTCAACAAAACTTTTGAGGTTGAGTGCGATGGGTCGGGAGCTGTCTTGACTCAAGGAGGCAAACCGGTGGCGTAATTTAGTGAGAAGCTTAGTGGAGCTACACTTAACTACCCCACGTATGACAAGGAGTTGTATGCCCTCGTTCGTGCCATGGAGGTTTGGCAACATTATCTATTGGCGAGAGAGTTTGTGATTCACACCGATCACGAAACTCTAAAGCATCTCCGCGGTCAGACAAACCTCAAGAGACGTCATGCGAAGTGGTTGGAGTTCATTGAGTCGTTCCCATACGTCATTAAGTACAAGAAAGGCAAGGAGAACGTAGTCGCCGACGCCTTACCAAGTTGGCATGCACTGATCACCACAATGGACGCGCAAGTGTTGGGGTTCGAAAGCATCAAGGATGCTTATGCGGGAGATGCTGAAATTGGAAACTGTTTCCAGAACCATGGAAAGGGAATCTACACCGATTTCTACCTCCACGAGGGGTTCCTATTAAGAGGTTGTGCATACCAAATGGATCTATCCGGGAATTGCTTGTTCGCGAAGCTCATAGTGGAGGTTTAGCGGGTCACTTTGGCATCACCAAGACCTTGGCCGTGCTCAAAGAACATTTTTACTGGCCAAAGATGCGAAGTATGGTGGAGAAGCATGTCGGCCGTTGTATCGTTTGTCGCACCTGCATGGCCTCTACATGCCCTTGCCCGTGTCCACCGCACCATGGATCGATCTCTCCATGGATTTCATCCTCGGCCTACCCCTTTTGGCGCATAGGTTCTCAAAGATGGCTCACTTCATCCAGTGCAACAAGAACAATGATGCTGTGCAATTGGCGAATTTGTTCTTTAGTCAGGTCAAAAGGCTTCATGGCGTCCCGCGCACCATCATATCTGATCGGGATCCCAAGTTTCTTGGCCACTTCTGGCGCACTATTTGGCGAAAGCTCGGGACGAAGCTCCTTTACTCCACCGCAGCTCACCCTCAGACCGACGGCCAACGGAGGTCGTCAACAGATCAATAGGCGCCTTACTCCGCACAGCTATCGCAAGCAACAAAGACTCCTAGCTCGAGTGCATCCCGATCATCGAGTTCGCGTACAATCGAGCTGTGCATTCGGCCACGAAAAAGTCTCCGTTCGAGGTCGCATACAGGTTCAAGCCATTGACGCCACTAGATCTCTTCCCTATACCAGCAAACGAAGCCGAGAATCAAGACGGAGTTGCGAGAGCCGAAATGGTCAAGGTTTTACACGAGGAGGTTCGAGCCAATATAGAACGAAGGAACGAGCAGTACGCGTGCTTCCTCAACTGGGGACGTAAACCGATGCTGTTCAAGCCTGGTGATTGGGTCTGGTTACACTTAAGGCCGGAGAGGTTCTAGCAGAAACGCAAGGACAAGCTCAACCCGCGAGGAGATGGCCCATTCCGAGTCATCGAGAAGATCAACGACAACGCCTACCGACTCGAGCTTCCAGGTGAGTTTGGTACGTCTACTTCTTTCAATGTCACTGACCTCGTTCCGTTTGATGTAGGTGAAGACGAAGATGTTTTGGGGACAAAACCTTTTCAAGGGGGAGGGAATGATGTGATCACAGGACGCGACCTCGGCCAAGAAGACCAAGACACGCCAGACGCGACGGAGACGCCTGACCAAGACGCATCGGACGCGACCAGGGTAACCTCTTCAGACGCGGCCAAGGCTCCAATAATCCTTCCCAGAGCCACCACACGTTCCAAGAGCTCAGCAAAGGCGGCCAAGCAGCGGCTCAACCTATTTGTCCAAACTTTCGTCCAACGCCAGCCACCCCATGAAGACTCCGAAGGATCAGTTCGCTTAGTTTTCACTCTTACCCAAGAGTGAAGACGGTCAAGTTGTTAAGCAAGGAAGTGTACTCTTTTTCCTCACTCAGGGTTTGTCCCAATGGGTTTACCGGAGAAGGTTTTAATGAGGCATGGAGCTAAACGCAAAACGCCTAAAGGCTAAGTCGCTTCATGCGCAAGGCCAAGGCGGTTATCTCTCTTTCCCTCTTATTTTTTGGTTTAATTTTGAACTTGACAATATTCTCTTTTGATTCTTATGTTTGTGAACGTTGGAGAGTGTTTGTGGCTAAGTGTGTTAGTCAAAAGGTGGCAATGTGTTCTCTTTGTAAAGGGGACACGTCAAAAGGACGATGTGCGTATCAAGATGAATCCGCGTGTCCTTAAGCTCCTATCTAGACCTAGCTATTTAAACTCTCCTTAAGCCCTTGTTCCTCCTTAGACTTGTATGAAATTAAAAACTTTTCTTCAAGAGAGATTCTTGAAACTTGTCTCACTCTTCTCTTTCTTCAATCCGGGATTGAACCTTGAGAAAATCCTAACAAGCCTCGAACCAGGTTCGACCTTGTTAGAGATCGTATCAAGAGGAGAGCCAAGCCTCTTGTGTTGTCTCTCGATCCATTCGCATTTCCCTCTCGCTTCGCTTCCATCTTTCCCCTTCGCAACCTCGAGTCCTCTGTCATACGTTCTCGAGTTCTCCACTAACTCACCTCAACTCGTCTCCACCATCATTTCCACCGCAACCGTTCGCTCGCTTGTTCTGCATCCGTACCATCCGACCGATCAGTTCGTGGCTTCTCGACGTATCTCCCAAACGACTCGTTTGAATTCCTTCAAACTCCGTTTCCCTCGTTTGATTCACTCCTAGATCCGAAACCCATAACCTTTGCCGAGGAAAGTTCTACCGTTTGAAAGTTGACCGAGAGCTCAAGCCGCGACCGTACCATAACCGAGCCGCGACCGCGTCTTCGGGTCACATCATCTAGTCTCCAGGAACTCCATTCTCATGAAGGCTTCATAAAGTTGCCTCTTTGTCAAGCCACAAGATTCTGCTTCTCCATCATCCTCTCCCTCTTCTTCTTCATCTTCTTCCTCACTCTCACTTTCAATCTCCTCTTGTTCAACCTCAACTGCTGGCCTCTTCCCTTTGGCCTTGTTTCTCCTCATGAACTCCATAAGAGTTGGATCCCTTTCTTCTTCACTTTCGGTTCTCTCAGGATCTTCCTCAGCTGACTGATTCCTTGAACTCGCCCTCTGGCTCGATCGGCTACTCGGACCACCACTCGGTCGAGTGCTTGCTTGAGTGGGTGGTCGAGTTGTTTTTCCAGTTTCTCCCCTTGATTCAAGACGAACATCACGACGTTCCATGGAGCTTGCAGCCGCTTGTTGAGACTTCCTAGTGATCCTTGAAGACATTTTCGAACAGAACTGAAGGGAATAGACTCAAAGCTTAAGGTTAATAGGTTAGTGACCCAAAAACTTTAAAGAGCTAAGCTTGAGCAAAAGATGAACTTTGAGAGAGATTTTAAAACTTGATTTTAGTTGTTTTGAGCAAATGAGAGAGTGTGAGAGGTATCGGATCGTGTAAGCTCTATTTAAAGAAGCTAAGGAGACAAGGAGACAAGGATGGAGCGTCCATACCATTCAAATTTGAAATGGGAATCTTTGACCTGCTTTTTGCTGCCACTCGACCCCACACTCGACCAGCACGTGGTCGAGCTCCTTGACCAAAATTTGAAATTTCAAAATTTTTCTTCTTTTTCTCCCTCCACTCGATCATTCTAGAGAAATGAGAATCGAGTGGGCCTTGCTTTTTTGCCAACTCAATCGAGTACCTCTCGTGGGCTGGTCGAGTGGGCTTGCGAATCTCCTTCCCCAAGTCCAAATCTCTCCATTCCCATCTACACTTTCATTGAAAGGCCTGCCCAACACAAACATAAAAGAAAACACATCAAAACTACTAAGAAAATAAAGCATATTTACAAAGGATACCTTAGGGACTTCCTCCCTAGTGAGCTTGTTTAGAGTCACTAAGCTTGACTTTGGTTGCCTTCTTAGGCCTGGTCTAGATACCAAGGAGGTGATGAAATCCTCCCTGGAACCTCTTGATCACTGTGAAGTTGATCCTTGATCACCTCACCCTTAACACACAAACCATATTTCTTCTTGATTTTGAGCCTTGGTCTTGCTTTCCTCAAAGACCTCTTGTTTAGCTTGACTTGGAGATCCTTAACCATACCAGTCAAGTCTTGAACTGAACTCTTAAGCTTCTCCACTGAATCCTCTTGAAGAGAGAGTTTAGCCTTTGGAGTTGCCTTATCACTTAAACCTTCATGACCACCTTTGTCCTTGATAGTGAATGGTTGATCATCAATGGTAGGAAGGTTGGTTGGGTTATAGATGTTAAACTTCATAGCTATACCCTCAACAATGTTCAAGGTCACAAGACCTTCCTTGACATCAATAACTGCTCCAACAGTGGCTAAGAATGGCCTCCCTAGAATGATAGGATCTTCAGGCTCCTTATCCATCTCTAGGACCACAAAATCAGTATGAATCCTTGCCTTCCCTATCTTCACTGGAATGTTCTCCAACTTGCCAACCACATCTCTGTTTGACCCATCAGCTAGACATACATGAAGGTTGGTGGACTTGAAGTCAGTGTGCCCAAGCTTTTGTGCTATAGAATAGGGCATCACACTGATAGATGCTCCCAAGTCAC
>NC_141899.1:36487075-36511136 GCF_030686135.1 Camelina sativa
CTAGTGTCTTAGCTACTTAATTTCATCTAGCTATTGTTTTCCTTAAAACAAATTGCCCCCTTTAGGATCGTGGGACGCGGGCGTTACAAGACTCATGGCCGGGAAGATGAGTGGTGGTGATATAGGTAGCTAGGATCGATTATACAGCTTGCAATAGGTTATTATGCAAACTCATAAGTTGTATCCAATCCTTTGATTATTTAATACAATACCCGAATGTTTGCTTTACTCTATACTTATATCATATATACTCTAAGTATTGAATCTCAGAATGTGTGAATGAACTTTGTTTAAAATATGACTAAGTAGCAAATGGGGACGAGAGAACCTCACCGGCCATAGATAGACCGGGGTTGGGGTCTTTCATATGCCTGGAGACACTAGTCGATGTGGAGGCAAAGAACACGGACACCCAGAATCCAGTCGGACCTGTGGCTGGAGCAAAACAACCGGATCATGAGAAGCCAGAGAGTAGCGGTGCAACAGACGTGAATGGAAAACCTAATGCCGTACCATCGTCCCAGGAACAATGGGATACGATGAAGGCCATGTTAGCGCAGTTGGACTGTTGTATTTTATGAGACAAAGCTCACAAGAGAGAGTAAACAATCACTTGATGATTGAATCCCCCTTTACCCACACAAAAGAGAACTCATTTCTAAGGTGAACAAGCCATCAAATAGTGATGGTATCCACTAGATAAACTAGAGATTAACTACTAAATAAAGAAGAGTTTAGAGTGTATTTAACAAGTATTAGGCTGCCCTTTAAGGGCAGCCTCTAATACATCACTCGCTAACTAATCTACATTATGATTATTAGTTAAGCATATGTAGTGAGAAGAGAGTAACAAATTAGATAGAGGAAATACTTGTATTCAATATGTGTGTGTTACAAAGTAGTGACAAAGCCTTTATATATAGGCAAGGAAGGAGATTTGAATTGTAAAGATAAGACAAAGAGTGAAAGTGACATGAGGAAAGAGAGGGAGCTTCATGAGCGCCCAAGGAGTGTAGGGGACCACTCCCAACGTCTCTTTGCTCACATGTGAGTAATCTCTTATCCACTTGCCTTCCCTTGACTTATTCAAATATATTCAACATCTCTTTCCCTCTAATTTCTTCATAGACTTTGTTTGGCCTCTAGATCCTTCCTTCTTTTTCTCTCTAAGCTTTACTAATTGTAGAATCATCTTGGGCCTTCATTGGACACCAATTTGGCCCTTTATGATACTTGTAGCCTAGATGGAGCTTTGATATCATTCTTCTCAATTGCTACTTCTTCCATCAAGTCTAATACTCCCCCTCAAGCTTAAGTGTCGAGATATTGGAGGTTAAGCTTGGAGATTCAGGAGCCTAGTTAAGTGTTAAACTTCCTTAAACATTCTCCTTAGGTTCTCCTTAAAGTAGCTTGAAGCGCAACCTTGTCTTCTTGACATATGCCTTAGGTTCTTGCTCTCTTCTTCCTCTCTAATACTCCCCCTCAAGCTTGGGAGGTGGGAACCAAAGACCAAGCTTGCAACACACAAAGAACTACCTCATTAAAAACCTTGGCAAAGAAAACCACTTGGGATAAAACTTTGCCAAGGGAAAAAAGAGTATAGCCTTCATGTTTGAATGATGTAGCTATGGCCATGGTTTGATTGTGGATAGCTTTAGCTTCTTGCTTGGAATTCTTCCCATTGCTTCTCTTCTTCTCATCTAGCTTCCAAATGGCCTTCTTTTTTTTTAACACCTTCAGCAAAATATGTAAAGAAAAATCTTAATTAAGTATGTTTATCATAAAAAATAACATTAAGCATAGATTGAGACTTGGGAGAACAACCTAAAAATGAACTAGGTTTTACTAAGTCTAAATTCATTTTAACACATGACTAAAACTCAAATTTCAAATATGCAAATTCAATTTTAAATCATGCTAAATCCGGTTTAATATTCAGTTTATAAACTCATAATTCAACAAGATAAATTTCTGATTTTAATCATGAATTTAATTTCTGAAGTCAAACTTTAAACATGACAAATTAAACATTAGTAATCTGATTTAATACAAGAAAATTCTCTAAAACCACAACCTAAAAAATGTTCTCTAAATTCAGATTCTAAGCATGAAAAATTCACTTCAATGCATGACTAATCTGATTAAAATGTGGTTAATGAATTAAATATATTGAAAGAATTAAGGGTTTAGAGATAGCCTTTGATTTTCTTGTTGAAATGTGTTGGTTGAGACAATCTTTGCACCACCACTTGAGTTTCTCCCCATGGGTCTCCTCTTTATGTTTGATGACTTCTTGATCCCAATCCAACATTCCTTTGAAGCATAAATGCCTCAAACTGCTTCTATAGATCCATAAGGGTAGTTTACACCTTTCTCCCCCTCAAGATTAGCTTGAATGGTTAATGAGAACCGAGAACCAATCTTGTAGGTTTGTGTAAACCCTACTTCAGCTCAAACAATGGACCAATCATTCCAGTAAGCACTTCAATGTAGCTTCTTTTGCAGCTTTGTTCGTGTCCATTCAATGGCCACTCGACCCTCAACTTATCGCAATGGTCAAGTGCTTCTTCTCAGTCGCGCCAGACTGATATATCTCCAGTAAATCGATCATAAATCGTGAACGGTTGCTCCGATCGGGAAGATCTCACCTCCAGTGGAGATACAACTCAATTTTCTACAATTTTTGTGAAGAACGCGGAAGCTGAATAATAGTGGAAGACCTCCGTATGTGTCGATCTTTGAGACGCTTCGGCAGAGATTTACTTGTTGCGGAGAGTAGAGTAACTAGAATGAGAGTTGGCACCTTCCTCTAAGTGTTTCCATTCCCTTTTTAGTCCTTCATGACTTGATTTCTCCTCTTTATGGATCTCTTTGCTTTATCTTGTGTTTCTCATGAGAATGTCCACACATGCCTTCTCTCCTTAAAACCTTCATCATGAGATTTAAAGAAAATTTGTAAAGTATATGTCGTGGGGTTTAAGAAAACACTAAATAAAACTTGAGAAACCAATTGAGAGAATTAAGATAAATAAGGTAATGGTTTTTATTTCTCCTTGAATACTTTATTTGTGTTAAGAAACTATTTAAAACGAATTAAAATTATTTTAAAAATTATTTTAAAACGAAATAAAATATTTTTAGATAAATATAGAATTAAATAAATTCAAACTTGAAATTCAAATCAAACAAAACTTGAAATAAGATGAATTTAAATAATTTGAAAGGTAGAGTTTAGAAGGTAGCCTTTTGAATTAGAGATATGGTTTGAATCATTTTTGGGACCACTCTCTTGACTTGGTCATGGCTTTGGCCATGTCTTTGAGTCTTGAAACCTTGTGCCTAGAGAATCTTAACTAGTGCACATTCAATTAGCTCTTAACAACTTTTACGCTACCACACATGCTTTGGAGCTGATTCATCACCTTCCACCAGCTTGATGGCCATTGGTTCTAACTTCCAAGCATTGTGATGTGCCAACAACCTCACCATCTTTAAAGAATGAACCTGTTTGATATTAAGACAGATTCTAAACAAGAGATGGTGAGAGATTAGAGAATAGAGTATATTACTGAAAATAAAAAGAGAATTTAGAGAGTAAGTAACCAAGAACAAGTAACCAGAGAATATAGAGTATTAAAGAGTATGGGCAAGAGTATAAGGAGAAAAGAGAGTAGAGAATAGAGAATTTGCTCAAGAGTTCAAATGGACAGAGTTCTGCTCTGTTTTCTTGAGTTTTGCGGAAGCTTTAACAACCAAGAGCATCCAATAGTGATTGAGAATTTGGTGCTTTAATGGCTGAAACTTATGGACCATTTGGACAATTAGTTTATCCAACTGTAAAGACATATGTCTTGAATAACTTAACCCACGAAATAACACATGAACAAGTGATTTTCGATGGCTTTAACTGAACAAGACCCACAAAATATCATACTGAAGATGATTTTCGTGGTCAATTGCAAATAAAAATAAATGAACCTATGGAAGAACCATTTGTCCATTGGTTACAAGATGCATCTTTAGAACAAGCTTTAATCTAATTGACTAAGCTAAATGGAGATGCAAAAACTAGATCTTTCCCTTCCTCAAGCTTGGATTTGGGCATACCAACAAGACCAAAAACAAGCTTGCAACAACAAGATGTGATAGAGAAGATCTTTAAGACAATAAAGAAAAATAGCAAAGATTAGAAATGAGTTCTTAAGGAACCAAGAGAGCAACAAGGCTCTGATACCATGTTGGATTTTATGAGACAAAGCTCACAAGAGAGAGTAAACAATCACTTATGATTGAATCCCCGTTTACCCACACAAAAGAGAACTCATTTCTAAGGTGAACAAGCCATCCACTAGTGATGGAATCCACTAGATAAACTATAGATTAACTACTAAATAAAGAAGAGTTTAGAGTGTATTTAACAAGTATTAGGCTGCCCTAATACATCACTCTCTAACTAATCTACATTATGATTATTAGTTAAGCATATGTAGTGAGAAGAAAGTAACAAATTAGATAGAGGAAATACTTGTATTCAATATGTGTCTGTTACAAAGTAGGGACAAAGCCTTTATATATAGGCAAGGAAGGAGATTTGAATTGTAAAGATAAGACAAAGAGTGAAACTGACATGAGGAAAGAGAGGGAGCTTCATGAGCGCCCAAGGAGTGTAGGGGACCACTCCCAACGTCTCTTTGCTCACATGTGAGTAATCTCTTATCCACTTGCCTTCCTTTGATTTATTCAAGTATATTCAACATCTCTTTCCCTCTCATTTCTTCATGGGCGAGCGAACGTACACGATCGAAGGGTCTCGTCGGACAGGTACCTTTTGGGACCAAGACTTCGGCCAGAACCCTATAAATAGAGGGCGTTGCCTTCATTCCAGGACACCACGCCATCATCCTTCCATCGTCCATCAAAGCCTAAGTAGAAAAGGGGGTGCGGCTCGGCGAGTATTCTCGTCTGAACTGATGCGCACGCTACCTCTCTATCGAAGGTACGTTGAGTCGAGCGACGGGTCGGTAATCGGGCCGAGCCGATCGTGGAATAAGCGGTGTTTCGTCCGAAGAGTCGAACTGACCACAGGATGACCGACGGTTCGATCATAGTGTCGGACCGAACGAATGGTCATTGACGATCTGCGTCCACGGACGGATCGATCAAGCGTCGACTGGTGATTCGATCGCTAGTCGGATCAGGCGATCTAAGGATCCACGATACGAGCCGTAGGTCGGATGGATCGGTCGGGTGGTCAACGAGTCAGTCGGAAGTATCGGCTTGGTCTGTGGATTGGCGATTCGATTATGGGGTCGGATCGTTTGATCGGACCTGGCTCTGACACCAAGACCGACGAGTTGACCGGGGTACCAAGATATGACCGATAGGTCAACGGACGGTACGTCCGGTAAGCTTCGGACACGAGTGGTACGGGAAGCCGATAGCGCAACCGATCCCTGAGAACCGAAGGGACTATAAGTCCCCATCCCTAAACTGTGCGAGCCTGTGGGGTTGGTTGGTTGTATGGCTATGCACCAAGGGATGGGTTAAGGTTAATATGATATTCCGCTGCGTATAAAGGTCCAAAGGCAAGGCCGCGAGCCAAAGCTAAGTGGACGGGTTAAAGGATATTCGGCCGGGAATAGGGCCGAGGGGAAGCCGTGACCGCGGACGCTGGGACGTCCGGGTCGGGGTCTTTCAAGTTGGTATCAGAGCATGCGCGATTCTGTGGGGACGTATGCAAGTATGCTATGTGTTCGGACGAAATGGAAATCTCTGATAAGATCAACAACATGCTTGGGAACGGAAATGTGTTCGCCAAGGTGAGCTCGTGAATCGAGCGATTGGTCAAAACGTCGAACACATAGCATAGCGACCAGAAGGTCGGGAATTGTGACCGCGTCGGGGAAGGACGGGTCGGGAAACATCGACCAGAAGGTCGGGAAACAGCGACCAAAAGGTCGGGATTACTAAACCCACCGAATTCGAGGACGAATTCATTTTAAGGGGGGTAGACTTGTAACGCCCGCGTCCCGCGCTCCTAAAGGGGGGCAATTTGTTTTAAGGAAATTGATCGCTAGCTGAGCCTAAGTAGCTAAACTACTAGCTCAACTAGCTAGAATATGAGCTGTACGAGCTGAACGTGTTCGATGAACAAGTTAGCTCAGCTACGGACAGCTCTCGGCCAGCTGCGGACAGCTATCGGGCAGCTAACGTCAGCTCGACCAGCTGCCAGGAAGCTGCCACTAGCTCGACCAGCTGCCAGGAATCTCAACCAGCTGGACAGTAGTGGACAGTGAACGAGTCAGCTGGGTGCTGGGAGCTCGGTCATGGGACGCGGCGACGAACGGGTATGGGCGAACAGTCGTGACCGAACAGGCACGACCGGACAGGCGTGTCCGAACAGGCACGACCGGACAGGCGTGACCGAACAGGCACAACCGGACAGGCGTGATGACCGAACAGGCATGAGCGAAGAGGCATGACCGAACCGACACGGACGATCGGTCATGGCCGAACAGGCACGGCCGGACAGGCACGGCCGAACGTGTGCGAGCGAACGTACACGATCGAAGGGTCTCGTCGGACAGGTACCTTTTGGGACCAAGACTTCGGCCAGAACCCTATAAATAGAGGGCGTTGCCTTCATTCCAGGACACCACGCCATCATCCTTCCATCGTCCATCAAAGCCTAAGTAGAAAAGGGGGTGCGGCTCGGCGAGTATTCTCGTCTGAACTGATGCGCACGCTACCTCTCTATCGAAGGTACGATGAGTCGAGCGACGGGTCGGTAATCGGGCCGAGCCGATCGTGGGATAAGCGGTGTTTCGTCCGAAGAGTCGAACTGACCGCAGGATGACCGACGGTTCGATCATAGTGTCAGACCGATCGAATGGTCATTGACGATCTGCGTCCACGGACGGATCGATCAAGCGTCGACCGGTGATTCGATCGCTAGTCGGATCGGGCGATCTAAGGATCCACGATACGAGCCGTAGGTCGGATGGATCGGTCGGGTGGTCAACGAGTCAGTCGGAAGTATCGCCTTGGTCTGTGGATTGGCGATTCGATTATGGGGTCAGATCGTTTGATCGGACCTGGCTCTAACACCAAGACCGACGAGTCGACCGGGGTACCAAGATATGACCGATAGGTCAACGGACGGTACGTCCGGTAAGCTTCGGACACGAGTGGTACGGGAAGCCGATAGCGCAACCGATCCCTGTGAACCGAAGGGACTATAAGTCCCCATCCCTAAACTGTGCGAGCCTGTGGGGTTGGTTGGTTGTATGGCTATGCACCAAGGGATGGGTTAAGGTTAATATGATATTCCGCTGCGTATAAAGGTCCAAAGGCAAGGCCGCGAGCCAAAGCTAAGTGGACGGGTTAAAGGATATTCGGCCGGGAATATGGCCGAGGGGAAGCCGTGACCGCGGACGCTGGGACGTCCGGGTCGGGGTCTTTCACCTTCTAGATCCTTCTTTTTTTTCTCTCTCTTAGCTTTACTAAGAGTAGAATTATCTTGGGCCTTCATTGGACACCAATTTGGCCCTTTATGATACTTGAAGCCTAGATGGAGCCTTGATATCATTCTTCTCATTTGTTACTTCTTCCATCAAGTCTAATATGGACGTACTCACAAAGGCGTTGGTACCAGATCCTGTGGTACCAGTGGTACATAGCAAGATTGTCGACTAGCTGTCGGCCAGCTACGGCTAGCTCGACCAGCTGCCAGTCAGCTACCACTAGCTCGACCAGCTGCCAAGGAGGTCGACCCAGCTCGTCCAGCTGTGGCACCACGCGTGTATGATCTGTCTGAGGAAACTACTGATAGGGATTACAAGGCGATTACTGGTATGTTATGAATAATTTTCTAAGTTCAATTCGTACATTACATAGAATCATAATGCATGTGAAAGGGGGATATGGGTAATTAGCATTCTAGAGGAATGTGTAGGGACCTTAAGTATATGTGGTGTGGAAATGCACACCTTGTTTGATTTGGAGGCCACACACTGTTTTGTGAGCCCTGAAATGATAGGGAAAGGTGGGTTCAAGCAAGAACGAAACACCGGATATGGAATGGTCCGAGCAGCCGACGGGCAGGCGATGTACCCGTCCGGTATGGTACGCGGAATCTCTGTCATCATCAATGGTGTCGATATGCCTACTTATCTGATCACTGTTCCACTCATGAAACATGATTTTATCATGGGGATGGACTGGTTGGGAAAGTACAAGGCTCACATTGATTGTCACCGAGGGCGAGTAAATTTTGAGAGAAAGGAATGAACGTTGAGATTCCAGGGAATTAGATCAATGGCGGGAATTTTGGTTATCTCGGCAATCCAGGCGAAAAGGATGTTGGAGAAAGGTTGTGAGGCATACTTAGCCACAATCACAACAAATGAAGTTGGGGAAAATGTTGAATCGGACGATATTCCAATAGCCAACGAATTTGCCGATGTGTTTGAAGCGGTACGGGGAGTGCCGCCGGATAGGTCAGATTCGTTCACCATCGAGGTATAACCGAGGACGACCCCTATTTCTAAAGTGCCTTACCTGATGGCACCGCCAGAAATGGCGGAGTTAAAGAAACAATTGGGAGAATTGTTGGAGAAAGTATTTATTAGACCAAGTAGTTCACCATGGGGTGCACCGGTCTTATTTGTAAAGAAAAAGGATGGGTAGTTTCAGCTATGCATTGATTACCGGGGGCTGACATTCAAAAAACGGCTTTTCGAATGAGGTACGACCACTTTGAGTTTGTGGTTATGCCGTTCGGACTTACAAATGCACCGGGAGCCTTCATGAAAATGATGAATGGTGTGTTCCGAGAATTCCTGGACGAGTTTGTCATCATCTTCATTGCTGACATACTTGTGTACTCGAAGGATTGGGAAACCCATCAAAGTCACTTGAGCGCAGTCTTGGAGCGGTTAAGGGAGCATAAGCTTTATGCGAAGTTAAGCAAATGCTCGTTCTAGCAAAAGTGTCGGATTCCTTGGAAACATTTTCTCGGACCAAGGAGTGTCCGTGGATCCAGAAATATCAAATCGATAAAGGAATGGCCACGTCCAAAGAACGCCACCGAGATACAAAGCTTTCTTGGGTTGGCCGGTTATTACCAAAGATTCGTCAAGGGCTTTGCAAGTATGTCCCAGCCAATGACGCGATTGACGGGGAAATATTCCAAGTTCCAATGGTCGTAAGAATGCGAGAAAAGTTTCTCAGAGTTAAAGGCGATGCTTACAAGTGCTCCGGTACTGGTGCAAAGTCTACCCATCTTGGAATCAAAAGGGGATCATGTGACGATGGACTTAGTAACCGGATTGCCTATGAGTAAACTAAAACATGATGCAGTTTGGGGGTTGGTGGATAGATTGACCAAATCTGCACACTTCATCGCAATCGCGGAAACATATGGTGCCAAGGTAATCGCAGTCAAATTCATCGAGGAGATCGTCTGGTTGCATGGAGTGCCGGTGAGCATTGTCTCGGACCCTGATACGCGGTTCACCTCGCATTTCTAGAAAGCTTTTCAAAAAGCCCTGGGAACAAGGGTGAACCTAAGTACGGCGTACCACCCACAGACTGATGGGCAGTCCAAGAGAACAATTCAAACACTTGACGACATCTTGCGAGCTTGTGTATTGGATTGGGGCAGAACCTGGGATAAGAACTTAAACTTGGTGGAATTTGCGTACAACAATAGCTACCAAGCTAGTATCAGAATGTCTCCTTATGAAGCGCTTTATGGCTGAGCATGTCGAACGTTGTTGTGCTGGACGCCGGATGGGGAACAGACGCTGTTCGGACCCGTGATTGTGGACGAGGCGGCCGAGAAGTTGAAATTCCTAAAAATCAAGATGAAGGAAGCCCAAAACCGACAGAAAAGTTATGGGGACAAGCGTCGGAAGGAGTTGGAGTTTGAAGTGGGCAACCTAGTATATCTTAAGGCGATGAATTATAAGGAAAAAGGGCGATTTACCAAGAGGAAAAAGATGAGCCCAAGGTACGTTTGCCCGTACAGGGTGATCGAACGAGTACAAACTGGAATTACCACCAAAGCTAGACGCCTTTCATAAGGTTTTCCATGTATCACGACTACGGAAATTCCTAAGTGAAGAGGACAAGGTAGTCGAAGATGTCCCACCCGAGTTGCAAGAAAACTTGACGGTGGAAGCAACGCCTATTCGGATCATCGATCGAATGGTAAAGGGAATGCGCATGAAAAAGATTAACTTGGTAAAAATCTTGTGGAACTGCAGAGGACATCATAGTTGACTTGTAACGCCCGTGGCATGACCGTGACAGTCCCGGATACAGTTACGGAGAGTGAAAGAGAAGGAATCAGAAATCGAGTCATGGATATGTTGGCTGGTATAATGGGAAAGATAGACGATGAGGAACCAGTTGGACTTGAGACCAGCGATGGAGCAGAAACTAATGTTGGGGCCGATACCAACAATGGCGATGAAGCCAATGCAAGAGCGGATGGGGCTGAGGGTGGTGTGAACGCTAGTCCGAATGATAGTGACCAGGAGGAGTACCTGGAAGTAGTGGAGATGTTGTTCAGTGACGAGGAGGGTATACCAACCCTCATTGTCGAAATGAAAAGGATACCAAGAGAAGTGTCAAGAGAAGGAGCTCAACCTCAGCCAGTGGCGGTACCAGTACCAGTACCAGACCAAGGGGAGACAGTGGCTGACCCAGTTTCATAGGCGAGCTAAGTTTGTAATGAGCAAGACCAGAGTGTGGAGGCACAAGAGATGGAGAACCGAAGAGATGCGGCAAGGAGGATAGTCCAATGGGATGCGATGTTGCTAGAAGTCGAGATCAACAACGAGGCCTTGATGAGGCGTTTGAGAGTGACTGAGTTGGAGCCGGTGAATGACCATGAGGGTATGGCCGAGGCGGAACCTGAGTCTGTTTCTGTACCAATGGCCGAGACTGAGCCGAGAGAGGGTCAAGAACAAGAAGTGGAGAACTTGAACACGGAAGGTTAAACAAGAGAAGTGGGGGTTGAACTAGAAGAGGATCAAGAGATCACCGGAAGTGAACCTAGAGGAGACCCGAAGATGGTACCCTACCAAGAACCAAGTTGTGAGCAAGTGGAGGAAGCAAGTCAAAGGTTGAGAGACTCGATGATGGTTTTGGTGGAGAAGCTAGCCGAGAAAGGAAGGCTGAGAAAAGAAATTATCCGACTGGAGCATTGACAAGCACGTGAGAAGCGGACCAAGCTTATGAATGATATCATCTAACCAGCAGGACGCGAGGAGATATGATCGTTGAGGGGGATGCCAAGAACCCGAGCACAACCCAGGAAGCGAGTAACCAATCGTTCCCGAGTGCAAATGAGAAACACGTCCTATCGTGTGGTGTGTTGTGAAAACGGACACCAAGTTTGCTATTGCTGGAGAGCAGCCTTGTGTACTCCAGGGCCAGGAGATGTTGTCGTGTGTTGGGAGTGTAGTGCATTTGGGCACCAAGGACACAACTGTCCGACCAGACCCGTGACGACGGATGAAGGTGGACCAAGTGGAAGTGTAGCTCTGGAGACTGCGACCTCGACCTCAATGAAGCCACCCGCTGAACCAAGTGCCGACCATCCGCCTGAACGATGTGAGTGGGACTGTAGGATGTGTAAGTTATTGAGAGAATCATAGGCACCTGTTAGCTATGTTATAGGGTTATGTGTAAACCTTTGGGGGTAGGTTAAAAATTATATTTTTGGTGTGTAATATTTCTATCTAGGTCTTGAGGACTAGATATTGAACCCGGTAGCAAGCAGAACCCTTTATCGTGCTATCTTTTGGTTTATGCAACCTATATGCAATCTATACCAACATGCAAGCTATCACACACAACCACAATCAATGAATCACGCAAGGGGGTTAGCAAACAATCACACAACATACAACCACACAAGGCTAAACATAGAACTTCTTCCTTAACTAACAAAATGTTTGAGCTTGTTTTGAATTGGCATGATTGATTGAGGATTCACCTAAACACCGTAAGAACACGATCTGACAAACTTGAAGACAGCACGAGAGTGAAGCTAGGACACTCGGAGTAGCTGAGGCAACGAGGAAAGAGGAAATGGTGATAAAAAAAAGAGAGAGAAAAGAATTGTTGCGAAGGAAACCTTGAGAGAAGGTCGAAACGATTGATCCGGGAGGGACAATCAGATTGGGAAAAGAAAAGAGAGAAGACATTTTCGCTAAGGAAAAATATGGAAATGTCTAACGATTGATCCAGGAGGGACAATCAAGTTTGGGGAAAGAGAGAATGCTGAGGCAAGAAAAAGGCAAAGGTGGAATAAAAACCAAGAGAGTGGTTTAGAAAATGAGTTGGCGTATAAGTCTGATGCAAGAATCGACTAAATTAAGAAAGAGGGTACAAGAAGATAATGAGTTGAGCAATTAAACTCTATGCGAGTGGCAAGTACCAAGTAAAGTTCCAACGACCCAACTTGAGGAAAAGAATGGAGAAGTTCACACCAAGCCGCAAGAACGACTAAGTAAGGATTCCAGAGTCAAATGGGAAAGCAAAACATACCGGAAAATGGGAGGTCCAGACGTGAAAAATACTATGTTGAGTAAAAGTATGAGGAGAAGAAACTCATAACTAAGAGAAGTAGGGATCCAGGAAGACCAAGGAAATGCTGGAGATGAAGAAGCTTTTGATGACGCTAGTCAATCAAGCTATTGTTGCATTGGTAAAAGTTATAACGCTGTTACCAAGAGTAATCACGGAGATATCCGGAAGAAGACACAACTGACCAGATGATGCGAGCACCGGTCGTCGTGCGAAACGGACAAACGGCTCGTCTTCAGGACGCCTAAGATAGAATCGACTTTCCTCGGACCAGACTTTGCAGGATGGATATAGGAGGAAAACAAACGGTGGAAACGGAGTTTGGCGGCAAACAAACGAGCAAATCGAAAGTTCAAACTTTGGTCACGTCGTGGTCAAGCGGCTGCGATAGCGGTATGGTACGAACGTCGAGGTTGCGAAGGGGCTAGTGAACCAAAGGATGGTTCGACTAGAGGAAATGATGGCGATGGTGGATTGAAGGACGACATGCTATGGCTGGCTCTTCTCGTGATATGGTCGGACTAGTCGACAGCGAACCCGGTTTGAGGTCGGCTAGGATTTCTCGATAGAACAGTTCCGGACTTGGACTAAGGAGAGGAGTGAGACAAGATTCAAAGATTCTCTCTTTGGAAAAATTTTATTTTCATTCAAGTCTGCCTTTAAAAGAAATAAGAGAGGGTTTAAATAGAGCTAGGTTTAGAGGAGACTAGGGACACGCGGACTCGCAATGGTCCGCACACATTGCCCTTGACGTGTTCTCTTTGAAATAGAACATGTCGCTCTTCTAAGTGGTTTAAACACAACCACACACATCACTGTACTTAACATTACAAAGAGAGAGTTCTAGAAAATGTTCAAAACGCAAAGCATAAGTAAAAACAACACGTCTTCGGTCTTGGCGCAGGAAACGTCCTTGACTTCAAACGTTTGCGCTAAAGCTCCTCACCTCGTTAAAACCTCCTCCGGTAAACCACGTGGGACAAACCCGGAGTGAGGAAAAAGAGTACGATTCCTTGCTCTAACGACTTGGTTGCCTTCATCCTTGGGTAAGTATGAAGGCCGTGCGAACGATCTCCGTTTGAACTGCTTCGGTTGGGTCGTTGTTGCGGATGAATGTTTGCACGAACAGGTTAATCTTCTGCCTGGTGGACTTGGAAGAGCTCTTGGATCGCATCATAGCTCCCGGAGTGATTTCTGGTGCGTTGGCCAGCTGTTGTCCCGCGAATGGTGTAAGCGTCTCTGATGTGACCTGAGGACACGGTTACGGTACGGTCGCGGTACGGGCGCGGCTTGAACTCTCGGTCAACTTTCGGTCGGTGAATCTTTCCTCGGCCGAGGTTCTGGGCTCCGGATCTAGGAGAGAATCAAACGAGGGAAACAGAGTTTGAGGGATTTCAAACGAGTCGTTCGGGAGATACGTCGAGAAGCCACGAACGGTTCAATCAGACAGTACGGATGCGGAACGAGCGGGTGGACGTCTACGAGGGGAAGCGATAGCGGGGATGATTTGAGGTGATTCGTGGGGAGCTCGAGAACTTAAGAAGGAGGACTCGAGTTTAAGAAGAGGACAGATGGAAACGAGGTGAGGGGAAATACGGATGGATCGAGTGACGACACAAGAGTTTTGGCGCTCCTCTTGATATGGTCTCCAACAAGGTCGAGGTTCAATCCCGGATTGAAGAAAGAGAAGAGTGAGACAAGTTTCAAGAATCTCTCTTGAGGAAAAGTTTTATTTTCATACAAGTCTAAGGAGGAGCAAGGGCTTAAGGAGAGTTTAAATAGCTAGGTCTAGATAGGAGCTTAAGGACACGCGGATTCATCTTGATCCGCACATCGTCCTTTTGACGTGTCCCCTTTACAAAGAGAACACATCGCCACCTTTTGACTAACACGCTTAGCCACAAACACTCTCCAATGTTCACAAACATAGGATCAAAAGAGAATATTCTCAAGTTCAAAATTAAACAAAAAATAAGAGGGAAAGAGAGATAACCGCCTTGGCCTTGCGCGTGAAGCAACTTAGCCTTTAGGCGTTTTGCGTTTAGCTCCATGCCTCGTTAAAACCTCCTCCGGTAAACCCATTGGGACAAACCCGGAGTGAGGAAAAAGAGTACACTTGGGTAAGAGTGAAGACTAAGCGGACTGAGCCTTCGGAGTCTTCGTGGGGTGGCTGGTGTTGGACGTAGGTTCGGACAAATAGGTTGAGCCGCTGTTTGGCCGCCTTTGCTGAGCTCTTGGAACGTGTGGTGGCTCCGGGAAGGATCGTTGGAGCCTTGGCCGCGTCTGAAGAGGTTGCCCTGGTCGCGTCCGATGCGTCTTGGTCAGGCGTCTTGGTCGCGTCCGGCGTGTCTTGGTCTTCTTGGCTGAGGTCGCGTCCTGCGATCACATCATTCCCTCCCCCTTGAAAAGGTTTTGTCCCCAAAACATCTTCGTCTTCACCTACACCAAACGGAACGAGGTCAGTGACATTGAATGAGGTGGATGTACCAAACTCACCTGGAAGCTCAAGTCGGTAGGCGTTATCGTTGATCTTCTCGATGACTCGGAATGGGCCATCTCCTCGCGGGCTGAGCTTGTCCTTGCGTTTCTGCTGGAACCTCTCCAGCCTTAAGTGTAACCAGACCCAATCACCAGGCTTGAACAGCATCGGTTTACGTCCTCGGTTGAGGAAGCGTGCATACTGCTCGTTCCTTCGCTCTATGTTGGCTCGGACCTCCTCGTGCAAAGCCTTGACCATTTCTGCTCGTGCGACTCCGTCTTGATTCTCGGCTTCATTCGGTGGTATAGGGAGGAGATCCAGGGGCGTCAAAGGCTTGAATCCGTATGCGACCTCGAACAGCGACCTTTTCGTAGCTGAATGCACCGCTTGGTTGTATGCAAACTCGATGATCGGAATGCACTCGAGCCAGGAGCCTTTGTTGCTGGCGATAGCTATGCGGAGTAAGGCGCCTATTGATCTGTTGACGACCTCCGTTTGGCCGTCGGTCTGAGGGTGAGCCGCGGTGGAGTACAGTAACTTCGTCCCGAGCTTGCGCCAAATAGTTCGCCAGAAGTGACCAAGAAACTTGGGATCCCGATCGGATATGATGGTGCGCGGAACGCCATGAAGCCTTACGACCTGACTAAAGAACAAGTTCGCCAATTGCACAGCATCATTGTTCTTATTGCATGGAATGAAGTGAGCCATCTTCGAGAACCTATCAACAACCACCATGATACTATCTTTATGCGCCAAGAAGGGTAGGCCGAGGATGAAATCCATGGAGAGATCGATCCATGGTGCGGTGGACACGGGCAAAGGCATGTAGAGGCCATGCGGGTGAGTTGTCGACTTGGAGGTGCGACAAACTATGCAACGGCCGACGTGCTTCTCTACCATACTTCGCATCTTTGGCAAGTAAAAATGCTCCTTGAGCACGGCCAAGGTCTTTGTGATGCCAAAATGACCCGCTAAACATCCACTATGGGCTTCACGAACTAGCAACTCCCGGATAGAACCATTTGGTATACACAGCCTTCGACCTCTGAACAGGAAACCCTCGTGAATGTAGAACTCGGTGTAGATTCCTTTCCCATGGTTCTGGAAGCAATCTCCAAACTCAGCATCTCCAGCATAAGCATCTTTGATGCTTTCAAAACCCAATACGCGCGCGTCCATTGTGGTGATTAGTGCATGCCGTCTCGACAAGGCGTCGGCGACTTAATGACGTATGGAAACGACTCAATGAACTCCAACCATTTCGCATGACGTCTCTTGAGGTTGGTCTGGCCGCGGAGGTGCTTGAGAGTTTCGTGATCAGTGTGAATCACAAACTCTCTCGCCAATAGATAATGTTGCCAAACCTCCATGGCACGAACGAGGGCATATAACTCCTTGTCATACGTAGGGTAATTAAGCGTAGCTCCACTAAGCTTCTCACTAAAGTACGCCACCGGTTTGCCTCCTTGAGTCAGGACAGCTCCGACTCCAACTCCCGACGCATCGCACTCAACCTCAAAAGTTTTGTTGAAGTCGGGCAATGTGAGCAAGGGTGCTTGCGTGAGGCGTTTCTTGAGCTCGGTGAACGCCTTGTCTTGTTCCTCTCCCCATCGAAACTCGCTGTTCTTTTGATCACGGAGGTGAGAGGCGCGGCGATCGTACTGAAATCTCGCACAAACCTCCGGTAAAAGCTGGCTAGACCGTGGAACGACCGGACTTGAGTGATGCTCGTTGGTGTGGGCCACTCCTCTATTGCGCGTATCTTCTCTCCATCGACCTTGAGGCCCTGCGAACTCACAACAAATCCTAAAAAGACCAATTCATCAGCAGCAAACACGCACTTTTTCAAGTTTGCGTAGAGTTGCTCTTCGCGGAGGGTAAACAAGACAGCCTCTAGGTGTTTTACATGATCAGTCAAACTAGAGCTATATACCAATATATCATCAAAATAAACCACTACGAATTTATTGATAAACGATCTCAAAACATGGTGCATAAGACGCATAAAGGTAGAGGGGGCGTTAGAAAGACCGAATGGCATTACCAGCCATTCGTAGAAACCCTGTTTTGTCTTGAAGGCCGTTTTCCACTCGTCACCCTCCTTCATCCGAACTTGATGGTAGCCGCTCTTCAGATCGATCTTTGAGAAGACACTAGCGCCGCTAAGCTCGTCTAGCATGACATCGAGGCGTGGAATGGGGTGGCGGTATTTGATGGTGATGTTGTTGACGGCTCGACAGTCAACGCACATCCTCCATGATCCGTCTTTCTTCGGGACTAGGAGCACTGGTACAGCACACGGACTCAAACTTTCTCGGACGTAACCTTGCGCCATGAGCTCTTTGACTTGTCGCTCAAGCTCCTTCGCCTCTTCGGGGTTGACACGGTAGGCTGGCCGGTTGCGAAGCTGCGCTCCTGGAACTAGATCGATCTGATGTTCGATGCCTCTGATCGGTGGTAGGCCTTCGGGGAGTTCTTCGGGGAACACATCGGCGAATCGCTTGAGGACGCCGCGTATGACCTCCGGTAAGGCCTCTAGTGAACCATCAAGACCTGAAAGCAATGCATCTCGAAACAACATCAAAATCACTTGGGCTGAGTCCTTAAGGGACTTTCTAACATCACCATACTGAATCAGGAAATTCTTTTTATCGTTCGAGTCTTTAGACAACTTCTCTTGCATTTCATGTACTTGCGTGGGGCTCAAGGGTTTCAAGCAAATACGTTTGTTGTCATGAACGAAAAAGTATTGGTTAGTATGGCCGCAGTGTGTGGTGCGCTTATCAAACTGCCATGGGCGCCCCAATAAGAGGTGGCTAGCTTGCATAGGCACCAAATCACAAAGGACTTGATCCTTATACGGACCGATACTGAATGGGACCGTGACTTGTTCCTTTACTTGGATCACGGTCTTATCATTTAACCATCTCAAGCGATAAGGGCGAGGGTGGTTTGTGGTTTCAAGAGAAAGTTTCTTGACAAGACTGGAACTTGCCACGTTAGTGCAAGAACCTCCATCTATGATCAAGCCACAAACGCGACCACTTACAGTGCATCTCGTGTGGAAAATGTTGTCACGTTGGCTGGCGTCATCCGTGGCTACTCCGGCGTTCAGGATGCGGCGTATAATGAGCAGTTCTCCGACCTTGGGTTCCGCAATAGCTTCTTCCAGCTCGGTTTCTCCTCGGTGGCCTCATCGTCGGACTCGATCTCGCCAGCCTCGGTCAGTATCATCGTCCGTGCGTTCGGACAATCACGAGCGTAATGGCCTCTTCCTTGACACTTGAAACATACAATGTCGCGGCTCCGGACGTCGGTGGTGGCCGGCTCCCTAGGTTTGAATCTCGAGTCCGCGCTGGTCGCCTTTGGTTTTTTTGGCAATCGGTTTGATCGCGACGCGTTAGGAGTCTAATTGGTAGCTCCTTGAGTTCGGCCACGAGGCGCAGAGGCGCTCTTCTTCTTGATTTGAGTCTCAATTTGCACCGAGAGATGCAATAACTCCTCAAAGGTTTGATAGGGTTGGCGCTCGACCTTGCGTGCAATGCGTTCTTGCAATCCATCCAAGAACTAAGCCATGAGTGACTCTTCGGAGTCATCGACTGCAACCGGTTGCGCAAGTGTTCAAATTCTTCGTAATACTCCTCCACATTCCGTGCGCCTTGCGTTAGTCGCCGAAACTTCTTCTGGAGCTCGCGGTGGTAGTAGGGAGGCACGTAGCGCCTTCGCATCTCTGCTTTCAAGACCTCCCAAACAGTGATAGGTCGGCTCGCGGTTGCGTCGTTGTTCAGCTTCCAGTCGATCCCACCAGGTAAGGGCGTGATCGGTGAATTGTGCCACCGCATATTGGACCTTTCGTAGCTCCGGATAGGCATGACACGAGTATAAGTGGTCCATGCGACTTTCCCATTCAAGATAGGCCTCGGGGTCTGACTTGCCGGCGAACGTTGGTGGGACCATCTTGTGGTTCGTCTCGTAACGTCTCGGACCTTCGTCGTCTTGATTATCATAGCGATGTCGTCGTCTAGGCCTCGGGTCAAAGTCCTCATCGGACTGATCACTCGCCGGCTCCCGTCGTGGTCGCCTCGCGGGTAACGGATCTTCGCGAGGAGGATTCATAAGTTCAATCCTCGTGAGGCGATCAGCTAGTTGCTCTAGGCCGGTTCGTAATGCGGCGAGGGTGACACCAATCTCTGGTGGTGCTGGTGGAATTTCTTCGGCCATCATACGGACTGGTTGTTGGTGACGTGGCGTGGCTCCACGGTATAAGTTTGAATTTAAACCTCGCAAAAAGAATACCACACGTGAGTCTCACACGCTCAAGAGGACCACACAAAGATTCGTTTCACTAACAAAGATTGAGGACAGCTATGACACATGTAATCCTATGACTAAAACAAATAAAGCAAAAGCAAAAGTAAAAGTGCTACGCGACAAGAATTGCTTTATGCCTAAGACCGGAAACACAAAAACTAAACGCGAGACTAGCTTTATGGATCTAAAAGTGAGCTCGCAAGAACACAAAGGAACAGAGATATGAACACGAAGAACAAATGCGAATTCTAACATCCTAGGCGGACGAAAGACAATCCTAAGCATGCACCAAATTAGCCTTTAGGCGTTTGTACGAATTTGTATGCCTCGTTAAAACCTCCTCCGGTAAACCCATTGGGACAAACCCGGAGTGAGGAAAAAGAGTACACTTCCTCGCTTAACGACTTGACCGTCTTCACTCTTGGGTAAGAGTGAAGACTAAGCGGACTGAGCCTTCGGAGTCTTCGTGGGGTGGCTGGTGTTGGACGTAGGTTCGGACAAATAGGTTGAGCCGCTGTTTGGCCGCCTTTGCTGAGCTCTTGGAACGTGTGGTGGCTCCGGGAAGGATCGTTGGAGCCTTGGCCGCGTCTGAAGAGGTTGCGCTGGTCGCGTCCGATGCGTCTTGGTCAGGCGTCTCGGTCGCGTCCGGCGTGTCTTTGTCTTCTTGGCTGAGGTCGCGTCCTGCGATCACATCAGTCTCGGTCGCGTCCTCGGCATCTTGGTCAGGTACAAGCGTTCCTGGCCGCGAGTCTGGACCCGTCCTCACATCACCGGAAGTCATGGACATCACGGAGAGTGATCAAGACGCTAAAATTCGAGGTTGAATTCTTTTAAGGGGGGTTGAATGTAGTGACCCGTATCAAGAAGTACGGACCAGACAATGAAAACGTGTTCGAAAGACGTGGAGCTACCTCGGAATGAAGGAGAAAAGAAGATCTCGAGGAACGACCCAAGAAACTTGTGAAAGAAGTTACCAAGTCGCGGAACGGTCCAAGACCAAAGAACGGACGTGAGCCAACAGTTCGTCAAGAAAACTGGACGTTGGATGATTGGAGACGTTGGTGAAAAGTCTAAAGGATAAATAAAAAGGAAGACGGCCGTGGAAAAAAATTGTGAGAAGGACGAAAAACGGACCATGGAATGGAATGTCCGTGGACCAGCCAAACGGCTGATTTACCGCGGGACCCCAGACGGATCGTATGTGAGGTACAAGAGGACCAGAGACGGAGGAGAGAACTGAATGTCAAGGACGGAAGGACCGAACACGGACAAGGAAATGAAATCGTGGATGTAGGGACCGCGTACTGCGGATAAGTGCGGAGTACTTGGGAGGCAAGAGAGATGCGGAAAGGACGTAAGACGTGGTCGGGACAAGGAGGAAGCAGAAGAGTCTCCTTTGCCCAGCACGTGAGAAGCACGCACCACATGCAGCCAAGATGGCGACATGTGGCGAAATCCATGCATAAAAGATGACATTTGTCGCCACACTCTTGCCGCATGAGCTTGACCCAAAGAGCTTATAAATAGCTCTCCTCCTCTTCATTTTCGACAACAAAACTCTGCTCAAATTTTTTCTAAAACTTTTGGAGAGAAATTCTCTTGAATTTGAGCTAAGAGGAAAAAGAAAAGAAGATCTTGTGGAAGATAAAAGCTAAGGAGCAAGGGGAAGTGCTGTCAGATAGGCGTGGTTTGGTGAAGCTCAATTGGCCAAAGGTATTCAAGCTAAGGTGAGTCGTGGTTATTGCTTGTGGGAGGTGCATTAGCTATCTAGCTCTTGCATAGGCCCTTGTGTGTTGTATTTGTTTCTTGTTGCATGTAGATCTAGAGGATTACATGTAGTCAAGAGGGGATTTAAGGGGTTTTATGCATTCTTAGAGGAGAATTGCATTTTTAAAAATTAGCTTCAAGTGTGAAATTACATGCTTGATTTTGGGGGGTTTTTGGATTATTTGATTGGTGGAAAATATTTTTTTAAATCAACTGCAAGTGTGAAATGCCTTGCATATTCGATTTAGGGGTTTTCTCGATCATGGGGATCGATGGAAAACTTAGTAAGAATTTTTCTTACTTAGTATTGGGTCATGGGGGTGTCATGCATGTTAAGATTTAATTATTTAATTTTGCATGAATTATTGAGGAGGTTAGATCCTTGTAGACTTGATGGGAAATATCAATTCATGAGATGGGTGATTTTTGGTGAGGCCATGCGAGAATCTCCGGGGTGGAAAGAGCCGCATGTGAGCCCAAAATTTAGAAATTAACCTCATGAATTCGATAGAAAATCAGTCTATAGGATGGGTTATTTTTGGTGAGACCATGCAAAAATCTCCAGGGAGGAAAGAGCCGCATGTATGCCCAAAATTTGAGAAAAATTTATTTTCATGAGCTTGATGGGAGATCAGTTGATTGGAGAATTATTTTTACAAGACATGCAAGAATCTCCAGGGAGGAAAGAGCCACATATGTGTATAAATGTGGAGAATGTTCACATGCATAAATTAAGTTATGGGGATTTTAAACCAGAAATTATTTGGTAAGAATATTATCCATGGGTGATAAATATTTGGGATGGGTGCAAAAGTAGGGTTGCATGCATGAGTAGATTCTTAAGTTGCATGTTGTTCCTTGTTTCTTAAGATTTGTGTGTGATGTTGTGATGTACTTGTTCTAGCTAGTCCGCGAGTTAAAATTCTCGTTTCTTAGCTAAAGGTCGATCTTTGTTCCCAACATGTGACGTGGATGTCTAGTGAGCTAATCCAAAGAGATCTCATGGCTTGACAATTTGGTGTCTAGCTAGCTACTAGTCCGAACCGCTGCATGAAGATGCGGCGTTGAATACCCGGTTGTTTACATGGGGTAACAACGTGAAGGAATTGGGTGTGTCTTGTTGGTTGCCTTTGTGGTATCAGCGTGGAATGGGTATTTGGGATGGAACAGAGGATTGATGGGCCCTAGGTTGTATCGATGTTTCCCTAGGTTGATTTGTAAATCCCTAGGATGTGGTTTGGTTGAGTAAGTCAAGGCGTGGATACTTGACTGTGTGAAATCTTGGGTGGTCAAGTTATCTTGATGCACCACTAGCATTAACTACACTAGTAGTGTTGCGGGTGATAGAGCATTGATTTCTTGTGTTTTTGTTGGGTTTTAAGCCTTGTTTTTGGTTAGTTTTGTTGCATAATCTTGTCATTCTAGGTTGTTTTAGGAGCATATGCATCTAGTGTGCTACCTCTCAGGTTCTTGGAGTAATATCATAACATTTGGAGCATTTGGACTTGTTTTGATGCAAAAAAGCAAAGAAAAGTGAAGTGGAGAAGAGGCACTTGATCGCCACCATCAGCGGCCAAGACCATCGGCCAAACGGTGGCTGAGTGAAGCAAGCGGTCAAGACCAGCGGCCAAACACCAGCCGATGGAATAGGAGACACACTTGATCGCCACAATCAGCGGCCAAGACCATCGGCTAAAGCCTCCCCGGTTGACACCAGCGGCCACCTCCCATCGGCCAAATGCTGCCCGACTGTCCCAATTGGTCGTCCCCAATCGGCCAAAGCTTCCCCGGTTGACACCATCGGTCACCTAAATCAGCCAAAGCTTGCTCGATATCCGCTTAGTCCACACTTGTTTTAGCCTTAATCCGGGTTTGACCCGGTTTGAACTGGGTTGACCTAGATCCCTTTTAATCTCATATAAATACATTAACCCTATCAAGGGGAGACTTATCCTTTATCTTTTTTATTTTTTTTTTTCAACCAAACATTAAAATAAATTAAAATGTGACTCCAAGGTTGGTAGCCCAATCTAGAGCAAAAGAGTTTACAAAAGAAAACTCATAAGCTAAAGATCTAGAAGAGCGTGCAAGACAGTCTGCTCGGACGTTTGACATACTCGGAATCTGGGTCAGGGTGAAAGAGGAGAAAGATGATCTGAGGGAATGGAAATCTTCCAATAAATGCGAGAATGCTTGCCAGTCGTCGGGTGCCTGCACTATCGCCACCAGCTCGGCACTATCTGACTCAAAATTCTAACAATCTATCCCCACCGCCCGAAGAGACTCCATTGCCCATAGCAAAGCATGAAACTCCGAATGAAGGGAAGAGGGACTACGACGAAGACTGTGAGCTCCCATTAGTAGCGTTCTATCATCATGAGTACCATACCACCATCCCAAGCCCTCCAAAGGGTCGGAACCTTTCCAGGAACCATCAACCTGACAACGAGCAGAAAGAACCCTTTCCTCCGGAGATGACTGGGGAGTCAAGAAATTCACGGAGAAGGACTTGGCCTCCTCCCACAGAAGTTTATCATTTGACGCCTGATTTATAATATCAATTGGCTCTGCCTCAATTCCTTGAAAAACCTTTTTATTCCTATCTTTCCAAATCGTCCCCAATATCCAGGGCAGCATATATCCAATACCCGAACCCCCGGAACTTGAAAAGGCCTTAGAATATAAGAAATCTAAATTTGAATACACTGATTCATAGGGAAAGTCAGTCAAAGGTAAATGAACCAGCTATAACTCCCAAACCATACGCGAGCGTACACACTCAAAAAGCGCGTGATTAATACACTCCACCGCAGAGCCGCACCGTTGATACATAACATCACACCGGACTCCCCGATGAGGGATACGTTCCTTTACAGGAAGACTACCAGATACCACCTACCAGAA